>NC_134715.1:59859090-60162121 GCF_049634645.1 Pelodiscus sinensis | reverse complement strand
AGATGGTATCATGAGCTTTCATGGGCACAGCCCACAGCTTCAGTCATCTGAAGAAGTGGGCTGTGCCCACAAAAGCTCATGATACCATCTACATGTTCTGTTAGTCTTTAAAATGCTACCAGACTATTTGTTCTTTTTTAAGTTTAGATTATTTATGGCAGGTTTGGGGAATATTTTTTCAGTCAGGGGCCATTGATCCACAGAAAAATCAGTTGGGGACCACAAAATTAGAAGCAAAAGAACTCCATAAAACCCCAACCCTCACCAAGGTGACCCCCAACTGACACACCTCATTCCTCCGGTGTTCCAGTCCCAAGTTTTCTGGTAGATTTTATGGAGCCCCCTTGGTTTCTGGGTTGGGGACAAAAATGAGGGGTTCAGTATGTGTGACAGGGCCACCAGAGAATGGGATAGGGATGGGGTGCAGGATCTGGGAGGTAGGTGGGAGGGCAGAAGAGGGGGAGGTTGGCAGATAGGGTACAGAAATAGGCTGGGAGTAGGGTATCTGGCTAGAGGAAGGGTGCAAGAACAAGGGAGAGTGCAATGTGTGGTGAAGGAGGGTGCAGGACGAATGGTGGGTGCAGGAGGGTAAACCTAGCCTAAGTCCACTATCAGGTTGTTGTTCTGTTGGGTTTTTTTTTTAAGCTACGCAAATTGCACTCCACAATTTGAATAGCTTTTTCCAATTGTTTTTCCAGAAGAGGCTTTTCCACCATTTGGCCCTGTCTAGATGGGGCCAAATGGTAGAAAAGCCTCCTCTTTCGGAGGTGCCCTTATTCCTCATGAAATGTAGAATACAGGGCTCCCCAAAAGAGCACATTTGCTCTTCCATGGATAAAAAAGGTGATGAACAAAGGCATTTCCAGGATACCTCAGGTATTTAGAAAACTCCCGCAGTGTAGGCATAGCCTGGAGGTAGGGTGTCTGGCCAAGGGGGAGTGTGCTGGAGCAGACTGAGGGGGTAGACACTCCCAGGGCTCCCCCGCCCCCCTCCCCCCAGTTGCCCTCCAACAGCTCTCCAGACCCCCTCCTGCCCCGGAAGGGGGGACAACTCTTCCCCTCCCCCACCCAGCCAGGCTGCAGGGGGACGCTGCTCTTCACAGATGCCGGGCAGCAGCGGGGAGGAAAGCTGCTCTCTCCCCTCCCTAGCCGGGCCACGGGCTGGGGGTGCTCTTCCCCTCCCCTGCTCAGCTGGGCCAGGGAGTGCTGCTCTCTTCCACCTCCTGCCAAGCCAAGGGGAGGCCGCATTCCTCCCTCTCCTCTCCCCAGCTGGAACGCTCTTCACCGTGCTGCTTCCCCCTTTGTATCAGCTGGCAACCCAGCCCCTCACTCAGGCTTTCTGGGATCCTAGAGGCAGGATCCTGCCGCGTCTATTGGCTGGATCCCCAGATGCAGAGGGGCAGGAGGGGAATGGGCAGAGGGTGGTGAGGGAGTGGGTATCAGGGAAAAAGAGGGCAAAGGGGGCAGGGGCAGTAAGGAAAGGGGGAGGGACCAGGAGGGTGCAGGTGCCGGGGGATTCTGGAGTGAAGCAGAAGGGCAGACACCTGCAGTGGAGGGACCAGCAGCAGAGGAGAGAGGCAGGGAACGTGTGTAGAGGGAGGTGTTAGAAGAGGGGTACCTCACATGATCAGAGTGGGGCTACTGGAGGAGTGGGCACAGGGGGGAGAGAAGGGCTGGTTGATGGGGGCAGGTTGCAGGAGGGCTGAGGGCAGTGAGAAGGGAAGGAGTCAGGACAGCAGAGGAGGGTGAGAAGTTGGGGGGCAGCAGACACCAGGGGAGATGATGGAGCAAGGAGAGGAGACATAGCAACAGAGAGAAAAGGTAAAGGTTTATAAAATATTTATTAATAACTTGGTATGCTGCCCACGGCCAGTTTGTTTGTGCCCCGGGGTGTAGTTTGGGTTTATGTGGGGATCAACACGTGGCCAGCGAATGGGAGCCGAAACAAAAAAGTAGTCAATGTAATGATCTTCTGTTGATATGTGTTTTAGTAGTTAAATTCTTGGACTGTCATTGCTCATGAAAAGTGCTGTCACACGGGTAGAAATTGGGTAAATATTGCATTTTATTAATATGAGCAGAACTGACTTAAATGGGGCCTGTGTGTTGTGTAGTCTTGCCTTAATCTTTGTATTCATGCCTGTGAGAGAAGCTATTTGTATATATTTGCTTGCATATGCAACCACACTTAAGTTGAGGCCCTCAGAATGTTCTGTAAGTATCAGTGTGGCCCCTGGGACTTCCAAAGTTGAGTTACCCTAGCTCATCCCTGACAGGTGTCTATCTAACCTGGTTAAATATCTCCAGTGATGGAGATTCCGCAATCTCACTAGGCAATTTATTCCAGCGTTTAACCACCCTGACAGGCAGGAAGTTTTTCCTAATGTCCAACCTAACCTCCCTTGCTGCAATTTAAGTCCATTGCTTCTCATCCTAACCTCAGAGGCCAAGCAGAACAATTTTTCTTCCTCCTCCTTATGATACTCTTTTAGATACTTGAAAGCTGCTCTCATGTCCCTTTTCGGTCTTCTCTTTTCCGAGGTAAACAAGGCCAATTTCTTCAGCCTTGCCTCATATCTCATGTTCTCTAGACCTTTCATCATTTGTGTTAATCTTCTCTGGACTTTTTCCAGTTTCTCCACGTTTCCTGAAATGTGACACCCAGAACTGGACATGATACTCCAGCTGGGGCCTAATGTAGATGGGTCATTTCCTGCCTAGGGGATGTGAGACTGGGTGGGTTAATTTCCAGTCCTCCTGTTTATTCTTTTCCTAAGCCAAGAGGGCATAGTAGTTCTGATGAAGGCTCTGCAGGAAGGCAGCCCACACTGCCCCCTTCCTGAAACCTTGTGCAGGTGTTTAACAGCTGTCCAGCCCACCCTAGAGGTGTTTGCATTTCAGCATGCCTGAAACAACACCGCACCAGCAATGGACAGGAGAATGGCTCCTGGGCATGGCTTGCTCATGACTGCTTCAGTCCCATTGATGGGCCTCAGCCTCTTTCCTTCCACTCCCCTGCTTTGCAATGGGGCTGTAGACTCTGGGGGGAGAGGGATGGAGGCAGGCAGAGGTGTCTTCCTGCTGCAGATGTAGACACGTCTCTGTATTAATCATTCTCTCATTGAAGTTTTTAGCTTTGTAGTGAGTCCTTTTACATGGAAACTTTGTATTATGTCTTGGCAGAATAGTCCCTAGGACAAGCGAGGCAGAGACTGTCCCTGTGGGGTGAATGAGGTGGGAATGGATAAGGCGGAAGGTCAGCACCTCTGTGCAGTTGCAAAGGTTGGAGAGGGGATGGAACCCAGATCCAAGATCAATGAGCCCTGGGAAGTGGGCCCATTGAAAGGAGGGCTGGACCTGTGGATGCCTTGGGAGTCTGCAGCAAGGGCCTGCTTTGGGAAGCCCCTTCATTTTGATCAGATCTACTTCTGATGTGATATTTGTGTGTAGTTGTGGTTTGTTGTGTGAATGGTTTTTTGGGGGTTTTGGTTTTTTTGCGCTCAACAAAAAATCTGGGGGGGGGGGCGGGCAAAATGGTTCGAATTGGGCCTTGCACTTCCTAAAGCCGGCCCTGTTTGGCATAGTTGCTTTGTTTCTTGCCGCATTCAGGGTAACATTTCCATGCAACTCTGCCATCACAGCGGAGCTGGGGAGGCATTGCTGCATGCAGGTGAGGCATATCTAAAATATCTAAAAAGGTGTTATAAAAAGGAAGAAGAAAAATTGTTTTTCTTGGCCTCTGAGGATAGAACAAGAAGCAATGGGCTTAAACTGCAGCAAGGGAGGTTTAGGTTGGACATCAGGAAAAATGTTGTGCCTGTCTGGGTCGTTAAACACTGGAAAAAATTGCCTAGGGAGGTTGTAGAATATCCATCGCTGGAGATATTTAAGAGCAGGATAGACAGACACCTGTCAGGACAAGACAATGCTTGGTCCTCACGTGAGGGCGAGGGACTGGACTCAACCTCTTGAGGTCCTTTCTAGTTCTATGATTCTATCTAAGGGCCAGGATGGAAATGGCATTGTGGGAGAAGAACCTTCCTTGATTCTCTGGTTACCCTCAGCAGCAAGCGGTCTTCCTTAATTAACACCACCTGTGGAATATGGGGGAGAGTAATGATTTTAACACCCCTCTACAGTGCTGGAACAAGAGTCAAGTGGCCAATACTGTCCTGAAACACTGAATTTCTCTGCATTTTAAAACACTGATTCAGTGGTCTCTGTGTTGCGAACAATAGTGCTTCTGTAAAATGATGCATTTTGGCATCACAAATATGACCTGGTGAGCCTAGCCTCCCTCTCCTGCTGAATAGCTGTGTAGGAGAAAGTAGCCATGAAAAGAACAGGGAGGACTTTTCTGTGTGATGTTATGTTGCACTCAGTGGCAGGAAAGCAGGAATTGCAGGAGTGGCAGGACAGTGAGAAGAGGAACCAAAAAGAAAGCACAGCATGCCAGCCTTAGAGTGGTTCAAACATTATGGAGTGCCAGGTGGGCATGCTCCAGGCATTCACAGGACTGCAAACCAAACAATTCTGTGCCCACCCTCCCCGGCAGCATCTATTACAAAACTATTTCTCGGGCCTCCCCCAGACACGGCCAACACACTCTTACCAGCATCCTAGCTCCTGTAAGTCCCTGCTGCATTTCATGCTTGGCCCATCACAGTCGAGCCCTGTGGACTCTCTGTATCCACTGCACTTAACACAGCACAGAGTAGCTCTGCTGAAGTACAGTACTTGCTGGATGCTACAAAAACAATGTTGCATATGATATCTGGACACACGCAAATCTGTCACTGCCCTTCTGGTCCCATCCCCCACAGTGCTGATGTGTTTTTTTGTTTGTCTCTCTCCTCTGGTTTTGTTATTTAATAAAAGAATTGGTTTGGGTTTAAAGCAATCTTTATTCCATTAACTGAAAGCAAAGATTGCCTGTTGCTTTGCAGGGCTATTTTCTTTAACCGTCACAGAGCATTTTCTCCACCAGTCACCATCACCTCCCAGCATTACAAATATTGAACTCCCAAGCATAGCAACAAACATTAGTGGCTTTCAGCTTCAAATTGTTGCCTCAAGGCATTCCTGATTCTTATGGCCCCGTGCTGCACCCCTCCATTAGCCCTAGGCACTGGCTGTCCAAATTCAGCTGCCAGGCTCTGAGCCTCAGTGATTCAGCTCTGAGTGAAGCTTTCACCCTTCCCTTCACAAATACTAGCATTACCCATCCCATTGTGACAATAGAGGTACACTCAGGTTGGCCTGGCCTGATTCCTGACATTATGTGGGGGGAATAAGGAGGGATTCCCGCTTATAGGGATTGACTCTGCAACCAGTAGGGGGCAAAGGGGGCAAGTAAGCAGTAGGCATGTCAAGCCCCATAAGTGGGAAGTCCCCCCAAGAATTTTCCCACACACACATAGCCTTCCCCCACAGACACATCAGGGCACCTCTGCCATCTACAACAGCAGTACCCACTGAGCACATGCGCAGGAAGAACCCAAGGCCCCGAGACAGGTGCTAATGGATGTGCAATGACATGAGCCCTGAAAGGTGTTGTCCCGTTGTGACGGATGTGCAGTGAGAATGGGATGGGCTGCAGCACATGTATATTGGTTGGCGGCCCAAATTTTTTTTTTTTTTTTTTTTTTTTTTTAAGGTTGAGTGTGAAGGCTCCACCCGGGCATGGCTTACCATTCCTGAGGGGAGGAACCTTCCCTAAGTCTCACCCCGTGTTTAAATTACCTGGGCCCTTTGGTGTAGTAGCATGCTTCGGGCAGGGCAGTAAAGAACTGGCACTCAGCAAATGTGCACTATGGCTACCTTGTCCTGGGAGGAGCAGAGTTTCCATTTGCCCCCACCTCTCCAGCTACATGCCTCACACTCAGAAACACCCTCATAGCGATGCAAGATCGAGTGGGGGCATGCACAGTCAAGAGCCAGCCTGACAGGGTGAGCTCTGGGGCCACTAGGGTTGGGGAAGGGATGTGAGGGGGCCAGAGGAGAGGTGGGGCCTGAGGGGAAAGGTAATGGCACAGGGCAGATTGGGGCCCGAGAGAGGATGTACAATAGAGTGGGGGACGGGGAGGGGGTTGGCATCTGGCATTTTCTAGAAACTTCTCAAGTCTTCCAATGTATTCTCAAATGTTCTCTGTGACAGATGGCATGATAGACATCTCTCATTTTATAATAATTTAGATTAGATTAAGAAGCATACAGCACATGAGTATAACCATAGGAATATTGTCATCAGCCAGGTCCAGTCTCCCATATAGACAGCAGGCCTTTAAACAGTCAACCTGTTGTTTAACCACTCCTTGCTGCTGTCAAGGTTTCCCATATATAGCTTTATAAGCCATGGTATTAAGAGGTAGGCATGATCTCCCAGCGTCACAATGGGTATTTTGACTTCCCCCATGGTGATCTTCTGATCCAGGAAGAAAGTCTTTGCTTACAGCTTCTGGAACAGGCCAGAGTTCCAAACGATGTGTGCGTCATGCACCTTTTCTGACCAGCCTGCATCAACATCCATGAAATGCCCATAGTGACCCACAAAGACCTGGAGAAACATGAATAAATGCCCTTTCTGATTAATGTACTCTATAGGGAGGTGGTTTGGTGCCAGAATTGGAACATGTGTGCCATTTATTGCCCTTCTGCATTCAAGGAACCCCATCTGTGCAAAGCCATCCACAACTTCATGCCCAGAGTCAATTTGTCACAGCAGCATGCAATTAATGGCCCTGCTCACTTCTGTTAACACAAGTTCAATGGTCAACTTTCCATTTCTGAATTGGTTAGTGACCAGTTGGCAGCAGTCTGGAATAGACAGTTTCCACAGTGCACCTAGCACATGCTTCTCCAATGGCAAGGCAGCTCTTATTCTCATGTCTTTGCACCTCAGAGCTGAGATAAGCTCAACATTCAGATCTATAACAGAGGCTTTCCTCATCCAGAAGTTCTTTAGTCACTGCTCATCATCCCATGTGTGCATGACAACATGATTCCACCACTCAGTTCTCATTTCCAAGTCTGAAAATGGTGTTCCACTGTGGTCAGCTCCTCCATGAATGCCACACGTAATCACAAGGGAAAGATACTAGGTGTGGCTGGCAAGATGAACGTCAAACATCTTTTACCGTCATTATTTAAGGAATAACTCCACTGCCACTCATGGTGTATTAGAGTGAGCAATACATTGGTCAACAACATGGGATCCATTCCTGCAGACCACTGAGGCAGAGTGAATCGTTGAAAGCTGGTGCCAAATATAGGTGATACACTGGGTTTTGCTGGAATGGGAAGCAGAACGTCAGATGCCCCATAACCCTCTCCACCTTCCCACCAGCCTCAGCCAAAGAGGGAGAGATGTTCTGTGAATAGTTGCTCAAAATGTAAACATGTCCTTACTTATGATTTATTCACTTATTTCCATAGAATCACACAACTAACTAACCCTCCTGACACACACACACACACACACACACACACACACACACACACACACACTATGCTCCTCTACCTGAAATAAGTCAGTCCCATTCATAGGGTTCAAATGTGTAAGCCTCACTCTGTAACATGAGACAATATAAATTTGAAGCACAAATGACTTTCCATGGGCCTGTCACTAATTCTTAGTACATTAAGTGAATTGTTGGTAAGACATATTTTGATTTATTTTGCATAGCTGAGGCAGAGATACGCTCTGTGTTAACTGTAATCTACTATATTTTGTGAGAGTTTGTCTGTGTATCTGTCTGTCAAGAACTCCTCCTTTTCATATGTGTTCATTTTTTTATTGTATCCTTTGGTATATATGGTAATGCCAATTTTCCTCCACTATTTGATCTGAGGAAGTGGGTCTGGCCCACGAAAGCTCATCACCTAATAAATCATCTTGTTAGTCTTTAAAGGGCTACATAGTCCTGGTTTTTGTTCCTCCTAAAGGCTGTGTCCAGACTCAGGGGTTTTTTCGGGAAAAGTAGCCTTTTTCCGAAAAAACTTCACCTGCGTCTAGACTGCAGCCGCGTTCTTTCGAAATTAAATAGAAAGAACGCGGCTTTTCTTTCGACGGCGGTAAACCTCATTTCACAAGGAAGAACGCCTTCTTTCGAAAGTGCTTCTTTCGAAAGAAGGTGTTCTTGAATGTAAATAGGGCTTCTTCGAAAGAGAGCATCCAGACTCACTGGGTGCTTTCTTTCGAAAAAGCGGCTTGCTCTTTCGAAAGTTCCGCGTGCAGTCTAGACGCTCTCTTTCGAAAGAGGCTTGCAGTCTAGACATAGCCAAACAGTAAGAACTAGGACCATCAAATTTGGTATGCAGCTTGCTTTTATCCTAATGTAAAGCAATGTAAGTGTTTGGTAGCGCCAGAAAAATGAGATGCACCTAGAATTGGATTGCTTCTCATGAAATCATACAGAAAAGAGACAGAATCACCAGGAAGATAAAAAGGGCTGACTAGGGGTGCATCCCGCCTGATCTAGCATTGCCCTTGCTCCAAGCCTCCCACTCCCTGAAGCACCCTATAGGGAGAGGGTGAAAGCCCCCACTCACTCACTCCCTCCCCAATTCATACAGGAAATTGCTGGCTGTATCCTTTCATCAGCGAGAGAGGGGAAAATGCACAGTTTGCTTCATTCCCCACTGTAGGTGAGGAGTGCAGGGAGAAGATGAACCAGGATCCCTCCCCATGGCTGTGCCCACTGGAGCTGCAGCGGCGATGGAGAGGTGCTTCTAATCTGGTCACAGGCTCCTACCATGAGAGGAGGCTGGAGTTGTCCTCTCTCTGCTTGGGGCAGCCTAAATACTGAACCCCTTTCCTCAGCTCCATCCCAGAACAATGATTTAAATGAACCATGTATGTTTTAATTTTATTTTCCCAAAACCAAAAATTACTTGAATTAAGGACCCGAGCAATGCTGGATAAATCTTTTAGTGCTTAATAAGTTAAAAAAAATTATGATAATTTATATTCAGTGAAGTACAATGTTTTCCTTCTGAAAGAACAGACACAAGAATATTAAGATTCATATGATTGGCTGATACTCTGTGCTTATTATCCCCCTAAAAATGCTGCTAAAATGAATTCATTAATTTTTAATCTAAAAACATTTAATTCAGGATGTGAAAGGTTAGTTTTGAAATAAGGTGTGATACAAAGGAGAGGGCAGGCACCCTGATGAGCAGCAGATTGGCTCTGATCTTTTGCAATCCAAGTGAGATGATGTTGTTCTGCTATGGATGAAAGGGCTCATTATCTCAAAGATAATTGCCCAGATGCCACACCAGTGAGGTCACACAAAAGAGGGTTGTGGTTTCTGAACCTGTACTGGAGCTAATTAACACTTAAAGCTACAGGCGGCCATTTTGTATAGACCTCCATGCAGATGAATGGGTTTTCTACCACACCAGCTTTAACCATTTGCTCAGCTTGATTTTGCTGGGTACTGAAAATACAGCTTGTACTTCAAAACAAGAAAATACTTTAGTCCTATTTTTACACAGTTAAAATCCTTGTTATCCAAATGTATTGCCATACTACTTTAGTCACAAAGTTGTCTATACTCCACACCAATTTGTTCTCTCTCCTCACATTTACTGTTGAAAACTATTTACTTCAGAAATGGAGAATCATAAAAGTAGGGTTATAGAAAGTTGTTTCCATTAATGGAAGGAATACTACAGCATTTTAAATAAAGGAAGTTTTTAGTCATGCAGTACACAGTCAACCTGTGGAACCCCTTGCTGGAGGATGTTATGAAGACCAGGAATTTAACAGGGTTCAAAAAAAGAAATAGATAAATTCATGGAGGATAGGTCCATCAATGGCAAAGACAGGTAGAAATGGCTTCCCTAGCCTCTGTTTGTCAGGGGCTGGAAATGGATGACAGGAGAGGGCTCACCTGATGATCACCTGTTTTGTTCACTCTCTCTGGGGCATCAGGCATTGGCCACTGTTGAAAGACAGGCTACTGAGCTAGATGGAACTTTGGTCTGATCCAGTATGGCTGTTCTTATTTTCTTACTTAAAGCTGTGGAAAAAAAAAATCAGATTAAACTTTTTTGCCAAAAAATAAAGATTCGGATTGATCACAGCACTTCATAAATTTGTGTCAAGCATGCTACATTATTTTGGGTGGATCAAAAAACCTCTGAAAAAATGTAGATGTTTCATTTTGACATGAAACATTCCAATATTTTTGTTCAATATTATTTTCATTTTAAATTTTACCTCATTTTTTTAAAAAAAAAACACGCCTAAATGACTATTTCATTTAACCCAAAACCAGGGTATGTTGGTTTTTAAAAAAATGTGTTTGCTAAATACATTGAAAATTTTCAGTTTGTGTTGACCCAAAACTATTTTTATTTTAACCATGTCAAGGAGCCTGCCACGTTTTGTTTGCCCACTTATTGATGTCACCAGCGGTCTCTGAATGGAAAAAATCCAAGTGAAGACAGTAAAAATGGTTAGTATTGACAGATCCAAAATAAAAATTTCAGGAATGATTGAAGACACCCCCTTGCTGAAACCCTTCTGTTGGGTACAGTGTACAATGCTGGGGATGGTATAAAGGCAAGTATATCAATACTGGCAAAAGAACTCCACACATTAGTCCAGGCCTAGAGAAACTGCCAAGAACAAAATCATATATCGCATAAGAGGAAATGTACAGATCAGAACCTTTTTATGGTATATAATATTTGGAATGTTATAGGGACCATTCTCAAACTTAACTATGAAATTCTGATCTGAATATGTTTCATACACCCTTATGTAGAGCTAAATATGTGTTTGCCGTTCCTATTTCTAAAAGAGAATCCCAGTGTGCTTTATAAATACTAATTAATTCTCACAACACTCATGAGACAGATAAAATTTAATGTCATCTTCATTTTACAGAGGGAGAAATTGAGGCACAAAGAACATAAGAGGCTTGTCCAAGGCTTTTAAGCAAAGTAAGCCATCATGGGATAAGAGGGAAGGTCCTCTCATGAACTGGTAACTGGTTACAAGATAGGAAACAAAGGGTAGGAATAAATGGTTAGTTTTCAGAGTGGAAAGAAGTAACTAGTGGTGTCATCCAGGATCCATACTGGAACTAATTTTATGTAACATAGTCATAAGCGATATGGAGAAAAGGTTAACATTTGCAGAGCATACAAAACTGATCAAGATAGTCAAGCCCAATGCAGCCTGTGAAGAGTTTTGAAATTTCACAAAACTAGGGGACTGTACAACAGAATGGCAAATCAGGTTCAATGTTGATCAATGCAAAGTAATTCATATTGGAAAACATAATTCCAATTTTTATTTATACACACACACACACACACACACACACACATATATAAATATACATATAAAATTTATGGGGACTAAATTAGCTGTTACCACTCAAGAGAGAGCTCTTGTAGTCATTGGACAAACAATGTTGAGAATCATTAAGAATGGTATAGCAAATAGACAGAAATTATCTTATTGCCTTTTCATAAATCCATGGTATGCCCACATCTTGAATACTGCATGCAGCTGAGATCACCTTATCTCAAAAAATACACCTTAGCACTGGAATAAGTTTTGAAAAGGGCAACAAAAATGATGAGGGGATATGGAACAACTGCTGTATGAGGAGAGTTAACAAGACTGGCATATTTTCAGCATGGAAAAGAAATGACAGAGGTCTATTAAAATCATGGCTGGTATAGAGAAAGTGAATAAACAAGAGTTATTTACTCCTTCCAAAAAGACAAGAACTAGAGGTCACCAAATGAAATTAATAGGGACAGGTTTAAAACAAACAAAAGGAAGTACTTCACACAAAGCAGTGTCAACCTGTGGAACTCCTTGCCAAAGGATATTAAGACGACAAAGACTATAACAAGGTTCAAAAAGAGTTAAATAAATTCATGGAGGATCAGTCCATCAATGTCTATTAGCCAGGATGGGCAGGGATGCTGTCCCTAGCATCAGTTTGTCAGTAACAGTGTATGGATCACTTGATGATTACCTGGATCTGGTCATTCCTGCTAAAACACCTAGTATTGGCTACTGTCAGAAGACAACACTGGACGAGATGGACCTTTGGTCTGACCCAGTACGGCCATTCTTATGTTTTTATGTTCTAAGGCAGGGCTTCCCAACCTGGGACACGTGTACCCTCAGGGGGTATGAAAAGCTTGTCAAGAGGGTACGGGGAATATTTGGTAAATAACTAGATTATCCTCACTAAAATATTCCAAAAGTAATAGTGTTAGTGAAAAAAATTATGGATTCTAGAGTCTAGAATTTCTTTCCTTTCATATAGAATAGGGGGCACGGGAAGGTTTACTAAAAGCCAAAGGAGTACGGGGACTGAAGAAGGTTGGGAACCCCTGTTCTAAGGTCTCTCAGGAAGTCCCAAAAATCAGAGACCCAGGAAATATCCAGTCACAATCCTTAGGCACAACATCAACTTTTATGCTAAAAACACATTCTGTCTAGTTGGGTTTCAGTGCTTCTCGGGATGGGCAACTTGAAAGATAACACATATTCAGCCTGAGGAGATAGACTTGAGAGGGCATTTTCTTAACTTCCCTTATAGATTCCCAAGTGGTACTTACCAAACCGATTTGTCGGCCTCTCTGTAATGAGAGGTTCAGTTCATTGACAGAGTTGACTGCCTACTTCTTAAATTTTAGAGACCATTGTGAAAAGCCTGCTTTTAACAATTATATTTGGATTTTTACTGTTATATTCAAAATGTTTTAAACACTGAAGCAGCCTCCTTTTGCGGGGAAATGAAATTTGAGTTTTTAAAATGTGTGTATATTATCAATACGAGGGAAGCCGCAGGCTTTCCATGTTTTAATGTCGTTATGTCTGACATTACACCACTGTAATCTAATATTACCATTATGGTGTGTCACAACAACACAGGAAAATCAAAGCAACCTGATTAGAGATCAGCAGGGACACAAGGTCTGAGAAGATCTGCTGTATACAAACATAAGCAATGTATACTAAGAAGGGAAAATGCAAGTGTATGCAGTTTTCTTGAAAATGAGAAAGAAATATATAGCTTTGTGCAGGGTATTGTATAAAGCTCACCATATAAACACACACAGGGTGAAAATTGATGTATTAGAGGTTTTTTATTAATGGATTGCTAGTGAGAGGTAGTTCATCTGGACTCTGAAGAAGGAAATGAGATCAAATATTTGTAATTGAACAATGGAATCTTCATATTTGCTACTCTGTTTTTATATGATTCTGGAGATGAGCTCCACATCACTGCAGTGTTGGGAAATAATGAACAAATCTTAGCCATAAGTGCATGCAAAAACATTACATGAAAACTATCTTCAGAAGCCATTAGATGAAAATTTCAAGAACATGTACAAAAAGGGTTGTCTAGTGGTTAAGAGAGTAGCTGGGAGCCAGTATTCTTGAGTTCTAAACCTAGTTCTCCTAATGCCCAAAGGTACATCTACACTGTGGTACTATTTTGGGATACTTCCGGTATCCCAAAATAGCTATTCCGTGTCTTTGAAGCAAGCCCATTATTTCGAAATATAATGGGCTCACTATTCCAACATCCCTGTAAACCTCATTTCACGAGAAGTAAGGGACTTTTCAGAATAGTGGTTTATTTTGAAATTACAAAATAAGCTATTTTGAAATTGACTTAAAATAAGCTATGCAATTTGCATAGCTGAAATTGTGTAGCTTATTTCAAGCTAAGGGTGCAATATAGATGTGACACCTTGGTACACCCAGTATAAATTTAGGCTTCATGCCAGGGCACTTTTGATAATACAATGTATCTGATCATAAAAAGGGGGACAAATGGAGCATTACCAGATCTTGTATTAGGGTCCTTGGCATTTTGTTAGGCTCCTTTAAACCCCTTGATACTCTCCCTACACCGTGACCTAAAACAATGGATTCCATTTTCACCAGACACATGCTGGTGAGCTTTTCATTTCTGACCTTCTTCCAAAGTTCTAGCAATGCCTTTCTGAGCAACACACTGACATGAGGACTTCTCAGAGGGCACTCACAAAATTTGGAGATATGCACCAGAGATGGGTGCAGTCAATAGTACTTGCACTTATGCGAGATAGGGAACCAAAATACTGGGTAATGCTATAGGAAATGTGTCACCAGAGACTATGCAGATAAGATAGGTCATAAGGCAGGACAGCATTGGAGGAGCAGCAGCCATTGATTGTAGAGACAGACTGAGTGAAAGCAGGACTCAAATATAGTGCTCTGTATTTCTGATTGTGTCCAGTGCCTCAAAATAATTCCAGCAACAACATATGAAAGAAGGGATTTGTAGTCTGGATTAGGGAAGATTTAACAGGAACAATCAAGTCATTATTTGAATCACTAGTGAAGACAAGCCTTTAGTGATCCTTACATGGGGAGACTGTTTAAAGGCTGGGAATAGATTAGAATCTAGATATTCAGAGATTCAATCCAATGCCTTAACTTCAAGACCACTCTTCATCCAATGAGTGCAATCGCACCCTAAAAGCAATAGTATTATATAAAATAAGTCCAAATTAAAGAACCTGAGCCAGATTCTCAGTGCAAAATGAACATACAACATTGGTGGTCTGATTTGGTAGCATTTAACACCTGCTTTATACAAGGGTAAATCCACACACAAACTGCATAGAAATGGAGAGTGAGGCTGTATGTGTACAAAACAAACCCACCTCTGTTCCTTTACCAAACTCACTCCCTTTTCCTTGAAGTGTTGCGTAAATCTCCTGTTACTAGCACAAAAACACTCCTTTCCTTCGGTCTCCATCCACTCAATTTGGTTTGATGTCACTACTTGTTCGCTACCAGTTTAATTGATATTCTTTGGAGCAGGAACCTTGTTGCCTCACATATATATATATATATATATATATATATATATATATATATATATATATATACACAGCAGTCATGCTCACTTATGAACGAGACATTATAACAACAGTTGCTTCAGTGGGGATATTGAGAAGGAGGTGCAGGTTCAGCCATTCTCTTTAGTAGATACTTTCTGTTAACACACATAGGGAGAGCGTTAGAGCTTTCAGATCAGTGTCTCTCTTTGCATCTTTATATCCTGAAATACATAAACACAAAATAATAGTAGCACAGTAGTGAAGTAGCTGACTTTCTGATTCCAGACACAGCTATGAATCAGAGAGCAGGAACTGCATCAGCCTACCGGCCAAAGGGAATATCCTATTTTAGTATATAAAATGTGAAGACTATAACAAAATTAGATGAGCCTGATCCAAGTCTAGAAAAAGACTTTTTTTGTGATGAATGGTACCCTTCATGAAAGCAGGAGATGGCACACATCACTCAGTCAGCACCAGGTGCAATGTATGCTTATATTAGGTAAGTTTTCCACTCCTGTCTGCCTTGTGCCCCTCAATGAAGTGTCATGACCTGTCCCTTTCTCTTGCACCACTGGGCCTATCTGCAATAGACGTTGTCATGAAGACTGGAAAAATAGGTTTGGCTCCTCTTTCAGTGCATTTTGGATCCTTTTAATCAGGCTAACCATCTGGGTCATTTTAACTCCCTTTCCAAACCTGTAATAATTACAGCCTTTGAATCAATTATTTCCAACCAGATGCGCTGGACTCAGACACTATGACTGGCTCATAATTAATTCTAATTGAAATAATTGTACCTTTTGAATCAGTAAAACTGCTTCCCACACCCAATCATTAGTACAAAACATTTTGATGAATCTTTGTTTCATTCTTGCTCAGAAGAAATAAGAATGGATCATATTAAGTTGTCAATGGCAAAAAAATATTTATTTACAGACCTAAATTCTCTGAACCCTTTCATAGTAGGTATCTAACACAGTAAGAGCTGACTTTAAAACAAAAAAAATAGCATTTGGAAATGTAATCTACATCCAGTCAAGTAGCACTTATATTTCATATAGGATCTATCATACCAAAAAAGCCAAACACATAAGCCATAGCCTAGCAAACTAGAGGTTAATAAAATAATTCATAGCCATTGGAACTCTCCAAGTCTGTGTAAAGATTTAAGGAAATCCTCTGGTCTGCAGTGCCACTTTACCTGCATCTCGCTTCATAGTTACCCATTAGAAAACAATTGAATCATAACAGAATAGCCTGAAAAAAATAGATTTTACAGGTCTCCCTCCCCCTAAATCTCTCTCTCCCTCCTCCCTAAAGCAGCTCCCATCATTCCATACTCCCCACAGAGAAGAGGGGCCCTCATGCTCCTGTTTTGTGGGATGGCCAAGCAGAAGCTGAATAAAAAGAGCTCTGTGCCGCACCCAGCTGGCCTTGCACCAAAGAACATGAGCTTTCCAACTGGCAACAAGGGGCATTAACCGCATCAACTCTAAACCAGCTTCACAAAATTAATTGTAATAGCAAAAGCAGCCTGCATGCATGTACTTTGCCTAGCCCAGAAAATAACTCAATTTTTTTACCTGGCATTTGGTGTGCTCATGGAACAAAACAATCTCTTGGTTTGGTATCACTGAGCGCTCTCTGCTGATCAGCAGCAGGTACTACTCATTTTCTGCAACTGATTTACTAAATCAGTAAAGTCAGATTTAATTTCTGTTACTTAAAAGATGAAAGAGAATCCTGTAAAGAGTGATTATCTTGACATCCATGTGAGCCTCTATAGATACATCTATTATGCTCTAAATGTCATGTTAAATTAAGCCAGCTCGCTTTTTAGAAAATCACTTCTCTTTATGATCGTGAAATGCAGGGATTTCTTGAGCATATTATTTCACTGAGATATCTTAAGGAGAAGGGAAAAGGGGTATGGGATCAGTTCTGACTTCTGTATCCCATTGAGAAATAGTAAAGGGAAAACCAAATAGTTAAGTAGTGGTATTCTAAAGCAAAGGCAGCAGCAATGAAAAGCACTGGCATAAATCCACAGCCTACAGCGCCTCTTCGCTGAAGATACATTGCCACCTTGCAAAGGCATAATGTAATCTACAGCACACACACTGTCAGCAAAGGCTTTAAAACATCCTGCCACTTTGAAGAATAACAGGTCATTACTTCCATGCTATTCTGACTGTAAAAACTGTGGGTAAAGAGAGACATGAAAAAGGTGAGGATGTGTGGGGAGGAGGAAGAGGAACTATGAACATAAACATCAAAAGAAATATGGGCAGCACTGCACATTTTTCTGAAGTTTAAATTTATTGTTTTGCATCTGTCTCAGAGTTTTCTCCGGTTGTTTCAGGGGATTGTTAGTGGGATAAGAAAGCCTTTCCCCTCTTGGAAGCTGGTTGATGGCCAGTCTTGGTGGCCAGATAGTGACCAATGGCCGTTTGGTGGCTTATATCAGATGATCTATCAGCACAACTGGTATCCTTTGTGGCAGTCCCAGAAGAGAGATATGAAGAACTAAATAAGCAAGAAAAAATAAGAGTACCTGAGTACCTTTTCACATTTCTGGGTGCCAAAGCATCTAGACATGGCAAGGTGGTACTTCCCTGTTCTATGTATACCATGTAGATGCTATTAAAAGACTCCATATTACCCACCTGAAATACCTGCAGTAGCTATATTAATCCTGCTGTCTAGCTCCCAAGAATTTCACATACACTTTGAGTATTCCCTGAGATCATCTCTGTCTGATCTGTGGCTGCTTTTTGCAACGCCTGATGGCATGGCACACATGGGCTGAACAGAACCTCAGAACCGCCATATTTATACGTTCTCTTTCCCATGTGCCAGAATCCTTAAGAGCATACCCTGGTCTACAACCTAGGTGCACTATTTTCTGGAAAAGCAAAGATGTGGAAAAAACAATTTATTCCGCTACTTCAATTTTTATGTTTTTAATTTTTCAAAGTCCTGCAAGAGGTAACAACAGCATCTGATGTTTAGCTTATCTTTCTTCCTAAATGACTAGGGAATTTGGGTGCTACCGGAAAAAAAATAAGCAACAGCATGCCAGTTATTTGCATATACTGTATATTCATACATACCTGGATCACTCACTGCCTCTCAAATGTACCCAATTATGGGGTGAAAATTGTTTAGCTGTATATCAATACCACTTAACTGTTTAGAACCAGATACAGGAATTTTCTGTCCAAAAACTGTAAGAAACTTTGAGAAAGACCAGAACTGCCAGATTTGGAATTAGATAAGGATACCAGAGCTTAACATCCCATTCTTACTGAAGGTGCTAGCTGAAGGTTCTTTAATTACCATATTTGGTCAAGAGTTGATTTTTACATCACATCTAAGAGATGGCATCACTAGCAGCAGACTGCTCCCCCAGGCCAACCTGAGGCATTTGTTCAACATTGACTCACCACAAAATGTCTTCCTCTAAATCAGGACCACTCCTTCACACAGCATTTCGATGTCCTCTGGAGGTTTTCCGTGGATGTATCTGCACAGTAATTTATCCCTACAGTTCACAGAAAATGATAGAGGCTAACACATGCCTGCAGCCATTTTCTAAGAAGCAAACAACATTCAGCTCTATCATTCAAAATGTTCAAACCTGCAAAGAAAGGCTCTTCCCATTGTCATGGATATTGTTTAATGGACTGTGCACTAAATCAATTTACAGTATAATCTGTCTTGCAATAAATACAATCTTACTAGAATGCCTTACTCAGCCACACATTTCAACAAGTGATGCAATGTACCTTCAGAGAGAGTTGAAATATTTATTTCAGTATCTTCTCAAAAAATGCATTACAAATCCTTCATCTGAAATTCCAGCTTCTTTGGCCTGTCTCACACACATTCGAAAAAGAGTGACATCGAGCTAAATATTGGAAGCAAGGTATCTTCAAGTTACAGATGCTTCTTCAGTGATATATTGAGCTGTCTCCAAACTGATAGGCTATGCCCTTTTGAATCATAGGAACTGAGTAAGTGCCACCTTGCACTTAACTGACAGTAGCTATTTCATAATATAATAGAACCTTCTTATTGTGAAGTTATTTTTCCATAGCAGAACTTTGGTCAGGAGCTCGTCTGTCAGCCTGACATTCTATGGACACAGAAGGCCTTGCAAAGAACAGGAATCAATCTAACTTAAGAGTGAGGGTGAATAACATGCTACAAGCTGTAGCCTAAACCACATTTCAGAACTAACTTTTAAGGTTAGGAAGTCCTTCTGTGTTGCGATGTAGGGGAGGCTGGAGATGTGGCAGACAGAAGGATAGTGGAACATCCAAGGGATCTGCAATACACAGATCCATCAGTCAAATCTCTCCCACTGTGGGAGCATACTAGCCATGGGAGCTATTGTAGATTGCCAGGAGGGAAGGATGCCAAGCTTTCTATTTCAAAAAGTTCTGCTTATATAGGATAGCTAGAGAACACTAATGCCAAGGGAGAGCACAGAATAAGGAAAACTGAGTAAACCTGGGATCTTTGATTTTCCAAGGTTTTTAAGGTAGACTGGCATGCTTGGGACCTTGACATTGTCTTTCAGAGACACTGTAGATATGCAATTAACCCACTGATGTAAGGTGGAGTATAACTTATCACGCTGATATCATGGAATATTAGTAGTTCCATAAGAGGTTCTGTAATAGGCCAGAGGGAGGGACAGCTTTGAAGAGCTTGGAAAAAGCTCTGAGGAAATGTACTACTTCCAATGGGTTAAGGAATTAAGATGATCAATGCTCCATCTTAATGAAATCAGACTCTGTCTGTCACCATAGAAACAGGCTACACACAAACCATGAACACATAAATAGGAAGTGGGATTTGGAGATTAATGATGGGGCACAGATTGAATCCAGCCAAAGGACAGTTGAGGTGACACACTCTTCGTTACTGGCTACAATAGACTCACTCATGGACACCCTTACAAAGGAGCAAAAATGAAGTTCTATACTCATGGCCAATTGCATTACCACCCATTTAGGAAACAGTCACAAATACAGATACTTGGTAGCTCTAAAGATAAGATAATTGTTAGGTTTCTTTCATACATGCTTGTAAATATATTCTCTCTTCACTGAGGCTGTGTCTAGACTGGCCAGTTTTTCCGGAAAATCAGCCGCTTTTCCGGAAAAACTTGCCAGCTGCCTACACTGGCCACTTGAATTTCCGCAAAAGCAATGACTTTCTACTGTAAGAAATCAGTGCTTCTTGCGGAAATACTATTCTGCTCCCATTCAGGCAAAAGTCCCTTTAGTGCAAAGCTTTTGCGCAAAAGGGCCAGTTTAGACAGCTCAGATTTGTTTTCTGCAAAAAAGTCCTGATCGCGAAAATGGTGATCGGGGCTTTTTTGCAGAAAAGCGCATCTAGATTGGCACGGACGCTTTTCCGCAAAAAGTGCTTTTGCGGAAAAGCGTCCGTGCCAATCTAGACGCTCTGTTCCGAAAATGCTTTTAATGGAAAACTTTTCCATTAAATACATTTCCGGAAAATCATGCCAATCTAGACGCAGCCTGAAAGTTTGAGGGACAGATGCTGATCTCTTTAACACTAGTGTAAATTCAGTAACTCCACTGAAGCCAGAGTTATTCAAAGATAAAAGCAGTGTTAGTGAGATCAATAACCAGCCTTCAGTTTTAGTTCCTTTTTTCCCCAGGAGTATGGCACATTTGCCTTTAATTTTAAGCTGCCTTTTAAAATGCTCTGGGAGTGGGTATCTTCTGTTATATCTGGGACACTGCAAAGTGCTGTTTATTATACATTAGGGACACAGTCTTTCCTGTTTGTTCTCAGTCTTGTCATAAGTAACCTGTGAATAATGTCCACTGGGCCTGCAGAAACACAAGAAGAATAGTCAACAGCCTATTATCAACTGTCTTGGGAGCACAAGATTTAAAAGCACAATGAGATGACAGGACTACTAAGTCTCTCAGGGTGTAACTGCCACCTGTAATGCAAAGTTAGACTTTAATAAAATAATAGCAACTCTTGTCTATAGAAATTAGGTTTTTTAATGTCAGCTAAATCCTTAGGAGATATACATGCTTGCAGTCAAAACAGTGGTTTCCTATTACAGTAACGACTATCTCATTGGTAAGACAGAGAAAAATTCTATTAATGCTTTATAGCTTAATGCCACATAACAGAATTCATGCACAAACCAATTTGTTTGAATGTGGTAGGAACACAGTTAGTAGAGGAATATCACCAATTTGATATTGAATTTATATATCAGACTTTCTCCTAATCAATGTCCAAGTTGTCGAAACAGTGGAGGCTAATGATTGATTACAGATATTTGCTCCCTTGAGCTATCATGCCATAGTTAAAGCAGAGAATAGGTTATATTTTAAAACCCTTCTTTCAGTGGTTTAGAATTAGGCTTGTAGCAGACATTCAAACTCTTGAGAATGATTTCTTATGTGTTAATATAACACCAAGCATAAATGGGTTATGAACTTGGTTAAGGCAACTAGGCCTTACTGAATACAAATAAATAATTTGGAAGGAAAAGCTTGCCTGTCCTCGCCATATACTCAAAAGTATTCCCCATCCACTATGTTCATGCTCCAGGCTGTCTTCCTGAAATTAGTTCCTGATGAGATAACTAATTCTCTTTACCATTTGCTCAGCAGAAGTTACAAGGAATATTTTATGGATAGATGCTGCATTTTCTGTTGATACTTTTGGGACTGAGGTTCCACAATCCCCAGGGCAGCTATGCGCCTGCCTAGAACTTCTGCTAAAATCTGGGCCTTTAGAATGTTATGCTTTCTATTCATTTGAAGTGGTGACTACTATGCCCTGGGTGCTTTCTAAACACCTAAGGACAACCCCTGCAAAATGGAGGTCACAATCTAAGGATAAACAGGTGGGTGAGTTTATTTACCGTGAAAGGAAAAACATTCTGCTAATTATGTATTTTGACTTGATTCATTAGCAGGAGGCAAAAAAGCATCATCAACAAAAGTGGGTCTTTAAGAAGTACTGTACTTAAATGTGCACAGGGCTTTGCAGACAAGCACAAGTATGGAAGATATCTTTACCCCTCTAACTTAGCATGGTTATGTCTTACACTGAGGAAGGAACTAGAGAAGGCTGAAGACAAATTGTGAGAAAATTCCAGAATTAAGAGGATTTTGTGCTATGCCTATAAGACAGAGTTAATGAAAAAAAGAAAGTGTTTATCTGACATACCCCCAAAGCCCTCCTGGTTCTCGCCTTCTCCTCTCAAAGGAGAGTCCTATCATACAGCGCTTTATAATTTTTGTGTGTTTTATAACCAAAAATTTCATCGCCCATCCAGGTATGATTAAGTTCTTTAAACAAATGTGGTAGAAAAAAAAATGTGTGTGTTTGAAAGCTGTAGGTACTGGGAGTACTTATAACTTTTTTTTGTTTTGAAAAAGAGGTACTTTATTAAAAAAAAAAGGTTGAAAAATAGTTTTAAAATATTTGGCCATTTTGACTGATCAGTTGACCAATTATTTTTGAATGGGTCAAATTTCCAATCCTATGAGATGTTTTATGGTAAAATTATTTTTCATTGATGGCATGTACCAATAATTTCTCTAATTTGAAATTTGTATTGAAAGGGGTGCATTTTGTAGCTCACATGAGTCACAAAGCAAGTTACACACAAAATTGAGCTGTTTCCCTGAGTACGAATATACTGTTTTGATCATTTGGACTTCATTCATACTTTATGTGCCTATGGTGATCAACTAGTCTGCAGTAACTTCAAGGCACTGCTTTCTGGAGACTGCTAACCAACAGCAGGAGGCAGAAAAGTAGCTGTTATTAGAAGAGCAACTGGCAACTAGAAGGAAAAATTAATAAAGTCTCACAAAAGCCAGAGCAAATATAAACTTCCTCTCATTGCTGTGTCATTATTAAGACACTTTTCATTATGTTTCATATTCTGAAAGTAAGCAGGCCAGCCATGGCAGAGTTTTTTAAAAGGCAATAAATGGGCCAGAACTGTCACCAAGTAATTGTTTTCAGGACTTGAATCCTGGCTGCTGTGTTAGTATTGCACACATTCCCGTGCTTTATATTCCAGAAGAATGTACTACCCCAAGTTCAACAGTTATACTTTCTGGTTCTAAAAGTTGCTTCTTAAAAATCACTGTTAATTGTATTGTCAGTGCTACTAATTTCTAGTACAGTAGCACATAGGAATCCTACAACAGGCCTCTTTGTGTTGGAGGATGAAAAAGCTGTAAAGAGACAAGTCTCTATCCCCAACCTCACAGCCTTTTGACTGAACATAATTACATTCCAATTTATGAACCATATTACTAAAAACCTAATGGCCTGAGACAAACTTTCATAAAAATCTACCAAAGCAAATACATAAAAGGTTCAACTCCCTTTGCTACTCGACAGACCACCTGTCTGGGCTTTATGTGAGTGACGTGGGCAGGGACAGGGGACTGCCAGCCAACTTTGCCCCTATCCTGGCCCAAATTCAGTTCCCCTCCTTCTTGCAGGAAGTCTTCTTACCCACTGGCACAGCAGCCTATTTTCTCCAAACCGTGCAGGGTGATACGGCAATGGATGTGCCCAATGTACACACCCACAGTAAGGCTTTGCTAGGGACCAGCAGAATCTGTCAGGCAGTAAAGCCACCTGGATGGCTGCTCCCAGGCCCACTGACAGGTACCTTCGTGCCTGGGGCCCCCAGCTGCCACCCCTGCTACTGCAGCAGTGGTGGCGGATGTGAGATCTGGGCCTTCTAAATTGCTGTCAGAGCACCATGCCATGTGCAGCTCTAAGGGGGTGGCAACGTGTTCTGGGTGGCACTAAAGCCTGGCTGCCTGCCCCCCACCTCTCCCACTGAGGCCCTGCCCCCTTCCAAGGGTGCAGAGCTGCCTCCCCCCCCGCCCCATCTTGCCAGGACAGGGGGCTTGCACAAGCACTCAGTCCCCCTGTCTGCTCCACCTGTTACAGGTATTTTGTGTGGACCCTACACACCAGGGTGACCATCTCCCTAAATACTTGGGGTTTAGAAAAAGGAACAATCTAGTCTGCTATAATCATAATATATAGCCTGCTTACACAACATTGAAAGAACCAGCACAACTTTCCAAATACATGCCGCATGTCCTGAGAGGCACTGGGTCTCATCAGCTCCCTTTTAAGTTCTCAATAGCTATTAATTAGATTGTGATCCCTTTTAAGCAGGTGTAGTTATCATATGTTTGTACAGCATCAAGGATAACAGGAGCCTGACTGGAATCTGCTGAGCACTGCCACAGTTGTACAGTAAAACCTGTGTTATCCGGCACACTCGGGGATTAGGGTGTTCCAGTTATCTAAAAATTCCGGTTATCTGAGGGTCAAGAAAGGTCAAGCACAGTGGCGCGCAACCTTTTTGGAGCTGTGACCCTCACGCCGCAGGGGCCGCCAGCTGCCTGGCCCAGGCTCGCGCCGGCCGGATCAAAGCAGTGCTGGGAGGTGCTGTTTTGCAGTGCTCTCAGAGGCCATGTGAGCAACACAGATCTGTCTGAGACAGACGGCACAGGACATGATGGGAAGCGCGCAGACCAGGCAGATGGCACAGAAATCACAAGCACCCTCCCCCTGCTGGAGTTATCCACCAGGGACTAATCACACAGTGTGCAGTTAGTAATTAATTTGTGCTCTTGGGGGACTCAAGCCACTGGGGATCTAGTCAGCTGGCCGTGGCAGTAAGCATGTGGGTGACAGCGATAAGCAACGTGTTCCATGCAGCAGCAGCAGCGGTGCTGGGGGATCATGCCTACCTACATGACACAGGATCGAGGGGCACCACCCCAAGTAGTCACACTCAACCAACAACTGCACAGCCAACCAAGGAAACAAAGAGCCCTGATCCATCTTTCTGTCTCCTAAAAAAACCCACCTTTCCTCCCCAGCTCTGCCTGCCAGACCACATTCCCACCAGAGTCATCAGTGGAACCCAGAAGTCCAGGACTCCAGACCCCCTCACTAATTATAAAGCCTCCAAAAGCCTGAAAAGGAACCCAGGAGTTTTTATTCCCTTGCTTCTACAACTAGGCAAGGCTTCCTTTCAGCGCCATGAATAGAATGCCGGGGTCCTACTGCCAATTCCCTACTCCTTGAAGCCTGAAATAGAACCCAGCTATCAAAGCACAGCGCGGCCATGCCCAGCCCCTGGTTGGCCGCATCAAAGCGCTGTGCGGCTGCTCCCAGCCCCTAGGAAATTTGCTGGTTTCTAAAGTTTTCCGGATAGTTAAGTGCTAGATAATGCAGGTTTTACTGTAGATAGAATAATAAAGATTTTTACATACTGCTGAATGTGAAGTAAAGATGGTCCTTTTGGAACCAGACATATCATCCTTTGTTCACATATCCCTGCTTCCTTAGGCAACAGTGTCCCACAATGTTAACTGAAGGTACTTCCTTGTTTCCTGGTGATACTCTGCCTTGCGGACTAATGAGAACTCTGCTACTCTGTATGGGTTTTATGGCAGTCTACACTCTTTTGACTCCTTGAAATCCAGGATTTTGTTCTAAATTTTATATGGGTCAAACTACCTACTATGGAGTTTAGAGGTCTGAAAGAAAACAAATGAAGAACTGAAACTAAAAATTGAGAAACAAGCTTCAGATACACCTTAACATCAGTAAAACACGGGGGAAACATGGAGACTGAAACAAATCCCTTCATCTAAAATAAAACCTTAAGAATAGAAGGTGGATAGATTGACTTAGGCAACACTTTAGTGGTTAAAATACTGAGGATCACTAAAGAGAATAAAAAATATCCTAATCAGATTGGAGTCCACAAGGAATGAGGAAGAAGGAAAGAAAATGAGAAAGGAAAAAAAAGGCTAAATAAACCATATTCGCTGATTAATCCTATTTTTTTAAATTAAGCATCATTTATATACATTAATCATGTGCTCTTCTCTTGAAATTGTCACACAAATGGCACTGGTAATTCCTATCTGTCAAAAGGAAGTGAGGCTATTTGACCACATGTCTGTGTCACCTTCAGTGTTACATTTACTTACTTTTTTAACTCGTTTCCTATTAATTTTCTCCAAGAATTAAACAACTTACAGATCATACATGTCACAGGATAGTCAATAAAATTATGCACCTTATCACTTACTTTAGAACTAGTATAGATGGATGGATGGATGGATGTAATCTCCAATTGAGTGAGGCTTTTGTATTTAACAAGTGCCTTCTTCCCTATATATCCATCATTTCAACACCCTCTTCCCCCTCCAAATATATTTTATGATACACTCACACAAAGCATACAATTACATTTTCATTAATGTTATGTAAGATGAGTAACATTGAAAAGATGTGTGATGTATTGTAACTCCCTGGCTGTGTCTACACTGGGCCACTTATTCCGGAAAAGCAGCCGCTTTTCCGGAATAAGCTGTGAGCTGTCTACACTGGCCCTTGAATTTCCGGAAAAGCAACGACGCTCTACTGTACAAAATCAGCCGCTATTCCGGAAAAGCTATGCTGCTCCCGCTCGGGCATAAGTCCTTATTCTGGAACACTGTTCCGGAAAAGGGCCAGTGTAGACAGTCCAGTAGTCTTTTCCGGAAAAAAGCCCCAATCGCAAAAATGAAGATCGGGGCTCTTTTCCGGAAAAGCGCGTCTACATTGGCCACAGATGCTTTTCCGGAAAAAGGGCTTTTCCGGAAAAGCAGCCTGCCAATGTAGACGCTCTTTTTCTGGAAATACTTATAACAAAAACTATTCTGTTTTAAGAAGTTCCGGAAATTCATGCCAGTGTAGACACAGCCCCTTTGTTTTAAATGCATTGGCAGGGCGAAAGTAATGAACACCCACTGTTCCATGTTTTACTGTATAACCAACTTTCACCACCAAACTGGAATCTACTGTCCCCCTGTAAGCCTAGTGGGGACTTACTTGTATAGTCATATTATCTACAGGAACTGCTGTTAACAAATGTGTTTTGCCATGCTGTAGTATGCACAGGGTACAACCTAAAACAGGTGTTTATAAAATATTCTCAAGATACTTTTTTCTTTTTAAATGGCAGATTCAATCATGTAGACAGGATCTATGTATTCATTCTGAACTCTGTAAATTCTGGCTACTGTCTTCAGTGACTGGCTTGGTTCCTCAATGCTTTGTAATCCTCAGACCTTTTAGCACTGGCAGCCTTAGGGCTAAAGTGCATGGGATTGTTTGCATAGAAACCTAGCATATGGCAAGCTGGGGTGTATGTTAGTCTTCCATGTACTTAGCAGCCACACTGACCCTGCTAGGGTATACTAAACATTCAGTAGTGTACTTGGACATTCTGAGCTTTCAAACTAGATTTATAGGCTGGTTTGCCAGCTCTAAGTGTTTGTGTGTGCTACAGCCAGGAAATGCAACTGCCAGCACTGGCGGACATACTAATTACCTCACGGTGAGTTGATGTGCTAAAAATACTCATGTGAATGTTGCTAGTGGCAATTCAGGTTGTCAGGTAGGCTTGGACTCTGGCAGTAAGCCAGTATTGCAATATCCATATGGCTACTTTTAGTGGACCAACTCACACTGAGCTAGCACAACTGTCTACCCTTGCTGGGAACTGCAGCATAGATACGATCTAAGTCTCCACGTGGACTAGATAGGGGCTGGCGGAAAAGCCTGATGCTTTCCGGAGATTGGCACCACCTGTCATCTTGAGGAGCCAGCGGGTACAAAGGCTGTACGCCAGAATGGGAGGAGGGGTGCAAAGAGGGAGTAGTCAGTCAGGGAAGGAGTTAGAAGCCTCATAGCTGCTGACTGACTACCTGGGAGTGGAGGAGAAACCCTGTACAACTGGTATATAGTTGGACATTAATGATGGGGAAACTGAAAGGAATAAAGGTCAGTGGTGTTGCACTACACTGAAGCCTTCCAAGCCTAATTTGGGAAGGCAAGTGGGCCCCAGAGAGGGGAACTGGTTGTATATCCCATTATAGTGTAGTTCTCAGTTTTCTGAACAGAATTCAATGTCATCTTCAGTGTTTTTCTCAGATTCACCAGTGCATTTCTTAGCTCATATTTACTGATATTAATAATGTTCACCAGCTCATTGTTCCTTTGTGCCTTCCTTTACTGAGAAATCTTAATCTTGTATGTTCAATTTGCTACCACAAGAAGTGATTAACAGAGTGGACACCCTCTTGGGAACAAAGCTACTGAGAACACGCTCCGATTTGCATATCAGCTCTCCTCCACTCTCACCTGCAAACTGCCAGGAAGAATGCTGTACAGAGCACTTGCTGTTGGCAGCACAATTTGAAAACCATCCAGTGCTGCCATTGTTAACAGCTCATGGTTTTATCATGCATCTCCTTATACATTGCTTTTTCTTAAAGCCCCAGCTCTTGGAAATGTCGTTAGAGAATCTCAGCTTTCTTTTTTAATGCAACCCTTCTGCCAAGTGCTGTCACCTGCAACAAGGCCCAAGTTCAAATACCCTAACAACCACCGGCAACAGTAACCTTCCCTAGGGACCTTAAGCAGCATATTTTCCTGACTGGAACACTGAGTTTGGGTATAACACAAAGTAAACTTTTTTAATGGGAAAAGAAGCCAGCATTAATTTAATAAAACACAACAGCAATAAATCAACTATATGTTTACATGGACAGCAAGTAAAACACCTTCCCTTCCATGAATCTTTGGTCACAGTCCTTTGCCTCAGTTTCCTCACTTTCTTGTGTAAATATCTGATGGATAAAAATCCCTTTGACACTTCACTCTCCATCTTCTCCTCTGATACATTCCTCTTGCTGCATGTCACCAGTAACTAGTGATGTCCCAGAAACTGGGAATGTACTTGAGCAGGTCCATTTCCATTTCTCAAAAGGAAAGACCATTGTCTCTGGCCATGATGTCATCTCTATACAGTTACCTTTCACTGTCCCCCTGCCACTAGCCACAATACTGTCTCCTCATCATCTTGGCAGCCTGGCGAGAGCTACCATCATCTCTTTCCACAACATCAGATCCAAATTCTAAGGCTCTGCCACCTGGTCCAGGCCAGTTACAGTCAAGGTTATTTTGGATGTAATCACAAGTTGTTGTTTTTTTCTTGACCTGCATCTTGCTTGTACTTAAGGTTGTTCAGGCTGTATGTGCCATGTCTTTGTGGGATGCATCAGAGCCCATCTCTGGCAGCAGAATACTTTCAACGGTGTGATCTAGCCAGCAGAACTCTTTCTCTAGGAGTCAACGGGAGCCCAAGTTTGGTACCTTGAGACAATGATTTAACTTGCATTTTGCTTTAATTCCTGCACTGACCCTTCCCTTCCCTCCCTCTACCATTTGGGAAAATTATACTTGCAGTAGTTTCTAGGCCCCCTTTTCTGCGGCTTTATCACTATCATTTCTATTATGGTAGTCCCTAAGAAGCAACTGAGGCCCCATTTTTGTGCCAGTTTTACTTGTATGCCTTACTCCTCTGGGACAAAGAAATTGCACAAATGACTGATGCAGTTTGCTCTACTGTATTTGGAACCTGACCTTTCCTGTAGATTTAACTAAAAGTCAAGTTCAATGAACATACACAAAGATTTAAAGAATCCTCCATCAACCCAAAGTTAGTTTTTCTCTGCTTCTCCAGTTATCTCCCTCTTTACCCTAGGGGAGGCCTGCTTCCAAACTGTGTGGAAAAACTCTGCCCACATTCACTAAGAGACTTAAATAAATTGCTTGGTTTTGAAAGGAGTCGAACATTCAGCAGCTCTCACTGACCTATTTAGCTAGAGTAAAACTGCCAAATTAGACTTAAACATTGATTTTTTTCTGTGTTTCCTGAGTTAGCTTTCATGTGAAATAGATACATTTTGTGAACCCTTTTTCATGGGGACTGTACCTGCTTCCTGTCTTTGGGGTGCCAGTCCTCAGACTTGAACAGGACACGTGAGCAATTAGATTCTCATGTGGGCTGAGAGCTTCATCACACTGCTCATGCAGTCAAGCACTAAAAGTGACACGGTCAGACCTTTTATTTGTAACAAGTTGGGTAGGAATATAATGTAGAGCCCCGAATTCCCAACTCTCCTGCACTCCACAGGCATGCTATCTCTGTATATCTTCTCCCTCTGCAAGATTAAAGTGAGTTCTACACACAGCTGCAGGTGATAAACCAAATATTTATTCAAAGTCCTCAGTGTTTCTGACAAACAGATTGGGAAATTACCACCAAATGCTCTCAGATTAGGGTTTGGGGGGGCGGGGGTGAGAGGGGGTTGTTTTTTGTTTTGGTTTTTTTTGTTTGTTTGTTTTTTAATCACAAACTGCAGTACCTGTGAATAAGCACACGAGGTCTCCCATCACACACAAGTTGGCTGTTTCCCTCCAGTAACATCCACACTCCCTTCATGCTATACAGGCAGTCCCCGGGTTATGTACAAGATAGGGACTGTAGGTTTGTACTTAAGTCGAATTTGTACTTAAGTCGGAACTGGCGTCCAGATTCAGCCGCTGCTGAAACTGACCAGTGGCTGACTACAGGAAGCCCGAGGCAGAGTTTCTCTGCCCCGGGTTTCCTGGAATCAGCCGCTGATCAGTTTCAACAGAAGCTGAATCTGGACACCTGGGACAGAGCAGCTGGGACGCTGCTGGGTAGGTCTCCGCAGCACCGCACCTCAGCACTGCGGGGACCAACCTGGCAGCACCCCAGGTGCTCTACCCCAGGTGTCCCCAAGTCAGCTGCTGCTAAACTGATCAGCGGCTGATTCCAGGAAGCCCGGGGCATAGCAACTCTGCCTCGGGCTTCCTGTAGTCAGCCGCTGGTCAGTTTCAGCAGCGGCTGACTTGGGGACACCTGGGGAAGAGCAGCTGGGGTGCTGCCGGCTTGGTCCAGTAGCGCCGAGGAGTGACGCTGCGGGACCAACCGGCAGCGTCCAAGCTGCTCTACCACAGGCGTCCGCGAGAAAAGCCTGGTCTGCTGGCAGGGGCGCACTAACTGCACCCCCACCCCCAGCAGACCATGGAGACACGGGCAGAGGGACCGAGATGCGCCGCGGTGCTGCCGCCCGGGTCCTCCGCAGCTTTGCTCCGTGTCTGCCACTGGGGGAACCCCCAGCAGACCAGGGAGATGCGGAGCAAAGCCGCAGAGGACCCGGGCGGCGGGACCGTGGCACGTCTGGGCACTCCCGCCGCTCGCATCCTCCGCGGCTTTGCTCCGCGTCTCCCTGGTCTGCTGGGGGCTCCCCCAGTGGCTCCCACCCCCAGCAGACCAGGGAGATGCGGAGCAGCTTTTCTCACCCTGGAGGACGCAGGCAGCAGGACCTCAGCATGTCTGGGCGGTCCCGCCACCTGCGTCCTCCGGGGCGAGAAAAGCCCCATTCGTAAGTACGGATCCGACATAAGTCGGATCCACGTCACTCGGGGACTGCCTGTATTAAAAGTAACACTGAAAAAGTAAGGATCTCTCAAACTGTCCTCTCAAGATCTCGAGTTATGTAAGTAACAGATGTACAGGGTAACATGGTCTTGATTCACAAGCCTGCAATTTGCATTGTTGATCCTTCTCTCTTGCTGGGATTCTGCCCCTGGAGAAATGTAAATTGCTACTGAGACTCATTGTCAGCTGAGTTATGCCAGATTAAAGCACTGTCCCCATGGCTGCATCTAGCAGAATTAATGAAGAATTCCAAGGTATTTTTAAAAGCATATCAAAGTTTGCATGTTCCACCTCACACACTGCACGTACCACTACAAAGAAAAATCACCTTTACCTCTCTGGTTCTGAGTCTTTCAAAGTGAGAGCCTCTTGTTTTTGTAGCATAATCCTTGGGACAAACTTTTCCAGAAGGATCTGAATATTGGTTATCCTCCCATCCTAGATGATACTCCACCCTGTCCTACTCCATCAGGGAAAAAAGCCTTTCAAATTAACACAGTGAAATAGATACAACTTATAACAAAAGATCCTCTGAGTTTGTTAGAGCAACAATTCTCAAACTTAATTGCACCCCAAACCCCTTCTTACAACAAAAATTACTTCATGACTCCAGGTGGGGAGACTGAAGTCTGAGAGTCCACCTAAGCCATGCCAGCCCGGGTGAGGTAGGGGAAAGTTTAGACAAAGCTTGATCCCCATGACCCGTGGTAGGGGCCACAGAGCAACAGCTTCATTCCCAGGCAGGGGGCCTTCAACTTGAGTCCTGCTGAGCAAGTCTGAAGCCCTTGGGCTTTGGTTTCAGACCTGGGTGTCAGAGTGCATGTTTCGGCCCTAGACTCCAGCAGGTCCTGGTGATCCCATTCAAGTAGGGCCATGACCCATACTTTGGGGTCCCGACCCATAGTTTGAGAATCCCTGTGTGAGACATTCCTGCCAATCATTTTAAAATGATTTAGCATTCAAGTATACGAGGGCTTGGTTTGAGTATATGGTTTGCCATTGAGTTCTACTGGAATAGCATCAGGCCCTTAGACTGCAGAGGTGCATATACAAAATCTCTGCTATAATTTTTATTCCTTTGAATCTCTGTGTCCACCTCTTGACTGCCTGAACCTTGCTAGTGTGCAACTTTTCCCCCTTTTCTGAATCAAATACCCCACCTCCCCAAGAGACTCCACTGGTCAGGAGTTTTTCTACAACTAGTCCAGCTATCCAAAAAGTGGTACACACAGTTCTTTTACAGGTAAGAATATGATCTTCCAGTGCCTTTGCCCATGTAGATGAAGATCAGAGGACGACATGTTACACATTCAAAATTGTTCTGTACTTTCCCCAAGCTCAGTTTGACCCATAATCTTGAACAAAATACAGGACTATGTAGCACTTTAAAGACTAACAAGATGGTTTATTAGATGATGAGCTTTCATGGGCCAGAACCACTTCCTCAGATCAAATAGTGGAAGAAAATAGCCACAACCATATATACCGAAGGATACAATTTAAAAAAATTGAACACATATGAAAAGGACAAATCACATTTCAGAACAGAAGGGGGATGGGGGGGGAAGTGTGGAAAAGGTAAATGTCTGTGAGCTAATGGCATTAGAGGTGATAATTGGGGAAGCTATCTTTGTAATGGGTAAGATAGTTGGCGCCTCTGTTGAGACCGACACATAAAGTGTCGAATTTTAGCATGAATGACAGTTCAGAGAATTCCCTTTCAAGTGCAGATTTAAAATGCTTTTGAAGTAGGATGCAGGTAGTTAAGTCGTTGAGACAGTGTCGTTTCTGGTTGAAATGTCAAGAAACTGTTTTTTCTTTGTGGTCCTGTCTAATATCTGTTTTGTGTGCATTGATTCTTTGGTGAAGCGTCTGAGACGTTTGTCCAATGTACATAGCAGACGGACACTGTCGGCACATAATAAATTATATTTCTGGATGCGCAGGAATATGTATTCTTGATCTTATAACTCACTTGGTTAGGTCCAATAATGGTATCAGCAGAGTGAATATGTGGAAAAAGCTGGCAACGGGGTTTGTTGCAAGGGAAGGTGCCAGGGTTGGTATTAGTGTGGTATGTCCTGTGGTGGTCGGTAAGAATCATCTTGAGGTTAAGTGGTTGTCTATAGGAGACTATGGGTCTGTCTCCCAGAGCCTCTTGGAGTTTAGTATCCTGTTCCAGTATAGGCTTTAGTTTATTGATAATGTGTTGGACAGGTTTAAGTTGGGGGTTGTAGGTGATGACAAGTGGTGTTCTATTGTTGGTTTTCTTGGGTTTGTCTTGAAGTAGATGGTTTCTAGGTATTCGTCTGGCTCTTTCAATTTGCTTTTTTCACCAGTTTCTTGCCATCTTGTTAGTCTTTAAAGTGCTACATAGTCCTGTATTTTGTTTCAGCTACACCAGACTAACATGGCTACATTTCTATCACTATTCCCATAATCTTGTTTATCTTTAAACAAACTGTAGGTGGAGATATTTCATTACCTACTGCCATCAGATTAAAGTTAGTGCTTTTAACGAGATTAAAGTTAGTGCTTTTAATGAGATCAAAAGTAAGATCAGATGGCAGAACCAGCCCTTCCTAACATTATTTACACTCAAAGCATAATTTCACTGCTACAAGATTTGCTAACAAATATAGACTTTGTTACAGTAAAAAGCACAGAATTCCATGCCTATTTCCCTTACTTGTTATTGCTCCTGACACCTAGCATTTTTTTAAACATTCTTACAAGTAACTTTCTCTGTCAGCATGGCAGTCTTTCCGGTTCTCTTAGTTTTATTTGTTTCGCATTGCTTGTTCTTTTGTACTGATTTGTAACAGCGAGATTAAATGTTCCATCTTTTTAAATTGGTGGCATTTAAGAAGTAATATAAATGTGCCTCTGATGTCAGAGATCTGTTCTCAAATTACTAAAAGTTCCCAAAGCATATGACTGAAGATCAAGAACATATCGGCAATTCATTCCCCTTGGAAATTTCTTGTTTATTCTGGAGGATAGTTTTGCTTCAAGATGACTACATTTTATATTCATCACTGCATTTGTTCACATGCTAGTGGGAAGGACTAGCTTGCATGTATCTATATATCTAACTCATGGAAAGTCAGGTCTGTTGAGGTTATATATAACTGTCCTAACTAGCATAATTTAACTCAATGAGTGGAGGCAAACATTTTTGGAATGTTAGTTGAAACTTGTAGGATAAGTGCCACAGATAGCATGCAAGATTGGTATCAGTATTATCTATATGAATGCCATCTTCAGATCATTACAACAACATGGGGCCTCACCAGATCATTATTATTTAAGGGATATTTTTTCAAAATAGAGACGGATAAAGAATACAACACTGAATAATGTCTATGATTTTAATTGACTCCATATCTGTGTAAGATTTAAAACAAACTGAATGGAATTTGAACACAAGCTACTCAGTCAACAAGCAGTTCTGTATTAAGCATATCCTTCTGGCAGATTTGTGAGGTATATTGATTGGGTGCATCTGGCCAACTCCATGTTTTTAAAATCCAAGCACATTTCATTTCTAAAGTCATTTTTCAATGGAAAGCAAGTGACCTTTACTAAGCAAACAATATTTTTAATACCCATTTGAGCATGCATCCATCCATAATAAGAAAATCCATGGGGAAAGGGCAAGTTTTAACCTTGACTATGAGCAAAATGTTTTCCAATAGTAAAAAAAAATATGCATGTTTTAATCATTTACTCATGGAGTAAAGGTTTTCATACTTATTAAAAATTTAAAGACATGAACCCTGCCTCAAAGAGCTTACAATACAAATTAAGCAGCTATACTCAAGGAAACAAATGACAGTAACAATCAATAGGAAGCAAATGGAGTGAAAGCCACAAGGTGCTGAAACAGAATACACAGTTTGATTTTAGACAAATAGAGATACAAGGCTTACAGGAGAAGGAAGAGAAAATAAAGCAAAATATAAATCCATCAACCAAAGGGGGGGGGAACAATGGCAGCAACAATTTTTTGATAATTCCTTATGAAGAAGAAGAAAATAACACTACTTGCTAGCTTAGTGCCTTTATATGTCCTCATCTTAACAGATAGAGTAGACAGGGATTCATAATATACTGAAGATGACATAGCCCAGGAGAGAGCTGGCAGCCAATCAGCCCACAAAGATAGGATACAATAGTTAAGCATGCAGACAATGTGAAAGGGACACAAGACTGCCCATTACCGTGCATAGGGGCATGCCCACATCTAATGTAGAATCAACATGAGCCAGCACTGAACTAAAATTTTTGCAAAAATGTATTACTAAAATATCAATTTTCTGAAAAGCATGACCACTAGTAATCTGGTTGAAAAATATTTTTCACAAGCATTATTTGGAAGACTGTCAAAATTTCTAAAATTTAGTGAAAGGAAGAAATCCAGAAGTACTCCTAAACCACCTACTTAACTGATTATGGGAGGTTATTATCCAAAGAAACGCACGGATGCTGCAAACTCCTTCCTATGCCAGCCAGTATGCTTTATGTATTATTTAAATCTGGTCTTCAACTAACTGTTCTTCATCCAAGAGCTTCTTTCAGCTAGTTTGGTGACAGTGGGGATATTGTGCGCTTTGATGGATGGTCCTAAACTGAACCACCAGGCAGCCCCAGGGAATGGAGGATATTTCAGGCTGAAACAAGCAGAGTCAGAGACAGTTCACATTGTCCGTCTTGAAGCGGGATCTCTGAATTGCAGGAATCAAAATTCTTCTGTGGAGAAGAAGGGAGACAACACAGACTGCCAGTAAGGAAAACAGAGCACTCCAAAGTGAGGCAGGGGTGCCAGAAGCTGTTCTGGGTAGAGGGAAGTCTCTGCCCTGCTCAGCTTCTGATTAGCTAGGTCCTGAGAGGAAAGGACAAAAGAGAAGGATGGCCTAACAAGATATGGGGGTGGGGTGGGAGTAGTCAATAGAAAGAGCTATGCAAAATCATCAGGGCTCTTAAGCTCCACAGATATTTACACAGTCAAGACCAGCAATAGGAAACAGTAGAAAAATCATGTGCTGCCTATCCAAGCTGGACTGTGTTAGGGTTATGAGCGGAACACCTAGAGCCAGAGGAACCCTGGGCTCCACCATGGCCAGAAGGGCATCTAGCTACCCACATTCTTTCTGAGACAAGACCTCAGTTTTTCCTGTGGGTAGGAGTTTGTTGTTGACATTGCGAGAAAATATAGCTACTTCTCGGTACAGTAACTGTTGTGATTTGAGGTGTGTTGTGCACATGCACATTCTACTGTGCCCACTGCACTCAAACCAGAGACTTTTTCCAGCAGTATCATAAGATAGCACACATGCCCCTGGTCTCTTCCTGCTCTCAGTGTAGCCCTAGTACATGACGGCCCTGTATAATTTCACTCGTGCCATTTTGCTAACGATCACTCTTACAGTAACATAAAGACAGCCTTTTTTCCTGCAAAGTGGACTACACAGAAGTTTCATAGAGAAACTCCTCTTTGTAAGATTGAGGTTGTGTAGAATCAATTATATCCATACGAAGAAGCCAAATATTCAGATGACTGAAAAATACCACACGAGACCCATCTTCTTATCAACTTGTGTGTCCAAAGAGGTGGGCTATTAATCAGATTTCCTACTTAGAGCCTAACAGATAAGAAAAATGCAAGGATGAAGAATCAGTCAATGGAGCACTTTTAGAAGGCCACAGATTCAAATAATGTCCGTTCCGGAGCCCAAGAAAACCTGAGAAATGGAGACCGGGTATGGTATGTAACTGTCCGAATGCATATCCATATTTGATCTTGCACATCAATTACTATAAGGTTAATATCTGCCCCCCATCCACCTGTGGAATTCTGGAATCTAATTTATTTTAAACATTAATATTCATAATTTGTGTCAATCATTTCTTCATTATTTCTTAATTCCTATGGATCAGTGTTCTTTAATGCCTAAATATGGCCTACCAGCCTAACTACTAAAGATCCCCAATACTTTCTATGTCATGGAATCTTATGGTGTATTCTCCCTTTTCTGGTAACTTCACCTCTTAGAATGAAAGTGCAAAATCCTTGATCTGTGGTTATCTCCTTAACCTAATATTACATTATAGCCAAAACTTAGCCTTTAACATAACTCTCAGAGAAGGCCTCACAATAATACAACATGCCCTTATTATAGCAAGCTTCGTAACCCAATTAGTTATGGTCACCTACTTGACCCCATGCAGGTTTCAAACTAGTAAGTGAAACAGTGGTCAACTGCATACCTTGATGGTATCATTACACTAACTTCAAATACAAGAGAAGCAAGGGAAGGGTTATAGCTCAACAGTCATTCCATTGCTGGGAGAAAAGGAACAATAATTACCCCCTGAATTGTATTAAGTACCATAAGGTGGCACTTCCCCAAATCTTTTTCTAGGGACAAATTTATGTGGTGGGGCAAGACTGTCTGAGCCACTCAGGTTCAATTGGGGTTAATGTTGTTTGTCTATTCAGTTTCCTGAATATTCTCTGAGAAGGAACTGAAAGGAGATGACTGGACCTTGGAAGCAGAATGGCATCTGTGATCAAACTTGGGCTGTTTGCCCTGGAACAAAATCTCGTATAAACCTCAAAAACGAAAAGCTGAATCAACAGATTAAATACTATATTACTGTACAATAAAAGTTATTTGACTGTTTTTATGGAAGCTCAATGTTATGAACTCGATGGTCATTATGAGAGTTGTATACAGCTTGTAGTTATGAATCCATTTACTGGTGAATATAGAAAACTGTGCTCATAATCTGTATTACAATTTCAACTACCCTTCACAGCAGGGAGGGTACCTCTAAAATCAGATGTTTACAAGAAGCCAGATCTAAGTAAGACCCATTTGTCTTGCAGAAAGAATGAAAAATTGAGACATCGTGTTTTTCACATTAAGAGGGGGTTTCCACACACTAAAGTAAACATAAATCATCATGGACTAACAGGAAACAAATGAGGGAAAAGACTTTTAAAAGTAGTCTTATATAATTATTTTAATCTAAAAACTGAGGGACTGCATTTAGGTGAAATGCTGAATTTTCTCTATAGCTAGGGCTGTACAAAGGGTTCTCATCTAATATAAAAGTGTAAAGCTTGAGGTTGAATCTTTACTTTTTTTTGTAATTTGTGTATATTTGCTTTCCCGATCATATTTCATCTTAGAATCTGTGGTTTTCCTAATACATAAATGTTTTCTTTATTCCCTACCCTAAGCAGGTCTCTGGGGATATGTCTACATTGCTGGGGATTTTTTTTTTTCCCCCAGAAAAAGGTTCTGCAATTTCCGATTCCTTTTTTGGAAGAGACTTTTCTGACATTTGGCCTGTCTACATGGGGCCAAATGTCAGAAAAACCTTTTTCAAAGAGCCCTTATTCCTTCAGAAGAGCAGACGCGTTCCCTGGACATGGTAGAGTTTTTCTGGTATCCCAACAACTATGTGGAGTGTGGAATGAATGGATGGGGGGGGGAGGGCTGGTTTCACAACTTTGGGGGAGACGAACAAGAGGAGAAAAGTTGGGCGGAATGAATTTGGGGCGACTCGGGACTGGAAGGGCTGTTGGTATCACTCTACAAGGAGGAACTAGACTATTAGAAGCCAGGGTAAGACATTAACCTTGTGGGCAGGCTATTGGGAACAGTGCTCTGAGCCATAGCAGCAGAGCATTCAGACACATTAGGTTACAGGGCAGGTGGTGGTAGATCCCACTGATCTGGGTGATCTCCAAAATCTCACAGTGGTATAATCATTACAGGAGTTGCATCCAATATCAGCAAATTGAGGTTCACATACCAAGCAATGGCCTAACAGATGTGAACAGATTCAAAAACATGGGAACAAAGTACCACCTTACAGCTCGTTATTTTCTTTTGTTTATTTTAAGTTAAGGGAAATAGAGCAAGGAAAGGGGAAAACTAGACAATTAAAGTTTTTGGACACAATGGATTTTGAAAGCATGGGCAGCAGGTCAAGGCCCAGCTGGGGAAGGCCACCTAATGGTACTGCTGCAAAAGCCTGAAAAGTACACTGAGCATGCAAAAGCCTGCAGTGGAATTTAGATGTGAACACCCGAAAGAGAGCTTAGTATTTTTTGTTCAATTACATTTTTGAATATCAAGTACCTGCTTGACAGGAGATTAATTCTATAGGAGGAGATTAAGCAATAAATAGCATCTGAACAGAAACTGCAGAAGAATTGAACAAATATGTTTCGATGTTTTTCTTTTTCTGTTTCAATACAAAAAAAATTAAAGTTAACCCTTAAAATACTGCATACTGTTGTCATCAATGCATTAAGGAATGGCCAGTTCCTTAGAGCTGGATTGGTGTATCTCTACAAGTAACATAAGGCCTGAGACAGACCATAAAAAATACATGACAATTCTTTTTCTGTTTGTCTTTTATTTTAAATGGATCATCCCTCCTCAGTACTGTTTCCAGCTCCTGTGTTGGACCATCCAGTGCAGACATTGTCTAATCTCTTTTCTCCTCTTCTCCCTAAAGACGATGGCCTCGTTATGTCCCTCCAAGATGAATCAGATCCTCCCTCACACACACACAATTCAGAGTGTATTGGGAGGTGTCTGAATACGGATGTGGGCCCAAACAAATTGGACTTTTTCTGACATCTCTTCCAGCAATGCCAATGTCATCGGTTAACTTTTCTTCATTTGTTGTAGGACGTGGCCATTTGCTTTCCATACATTTGGTCTGTGGTGTTCAGTGATCACTTACTCCTTTGCAAGAGATCTGCTTTATGGCTCTCTGTGCATGGTTCATAACAACAGCTTCATAGAGCCCCAACCCAGAATCTCTGGGAAGCTCAGCTCTTAAAGACCTAGGCTCTCAATATTACATTTTCCCTTCCAAGCAAAAGCTCAAGAACATAAGAACGGTTATACTGGGTCAGACCAAAGGTCCATTTAGCCCAGTATCCAGTCTTCCCAACAGTGGCCAATGCCGGATGCTCCAGAGGGGATGAACACAACAGGTAATCATCATGTGATCCTTCTCCTGGCATCCATTTCCACCATCTGACAAACAAACTAGGGATACCATTCCTACCTATACTAGCTAATAGCCATTGATATACTAACCTCCATTTAACCTCCTCTGGCAAGAGGTTCCACTGGTTGATTATGCACTGCATGAAGAAAAACTTCCTTTTGTTTGTTTTAAACCTGGTTCCTATTAATTTCATTTGGTGACACGTAGTTTTTATGTTATGGGAACAACTAAATAACTTCTTATTCACTTTTTCCACACCAGTCATGATTTTATAGACCTCTATCATATCTCCCCACCCCCAGTCTTCTCTTTTCTAAGCTGAGAAGTCCCAGTCTTTTTAATCTCTTTTTATGACACCCATTCCAAACCCCTAATCACTTTTGTTACTCTGTTTCCCCCAACCCAAAATGGCAAGATCAGCACTACAGCCTGAGATCAGCCACAAACTTTTTATGATTTCTCTTTCCCTTTGTCTCTGTTTAAAAAAAAATCTCTCACATATGTTCATTTTTATGTAGAGGGAAGAACTCACATTTTAGTATTGCAGTTTCATACATACCCTCTTCTGTTTGAGCGAATGCATTTAATAGATTTTAGTTAAGTGCTTTAGAATTAGCTTTTTCAGAAATAAGATTACCTTTCACCCCTCTGCCTTATGGCTGGTTCTCATTACTCACAGAAACAGTGAACGCTGTTTAAATCTTTTCCAATTGTCTTCCACATTTCCAGGGTTTAATTGTTGACAGAACTTTTAACTGGTGGAATCTGAAACTAGGCCAGCTGAGTTGGGAAACAGGGCGCACACTTAACATTGAAAGTTGACCACAGCTCACAGCAGACACTCTATTACTGACCATTTAAAATCAGGATAGGATTTTTTTTTCTAAATTATATGTTCTAGTTCAAACAGGAAGTATTTTAGGGAAGTTCTAAGACCTGTGTTCTGCAGGTTCCCCCAAAGAAACACACATGGTCCCCACACTTAGCCACTTCGAGCACCCGGGCTGCTGGCTGAGAGCTGCCTAAGGTAGGTGCCTCCCAGCTAGAGTCTGCACATGGCACCCCACTTCTCTTCCTACCTCCCAACCCTCTGCACCCTCAGACCCTGCATCCCAAACCCCTTTCTCAGGTCATAACCCATTCCAGACCAGACTTCCTTTCCTACACCCCACCTACAGGTCAGAATCCTCTCCTGCACAATACTCTTTCCTGGACTTTACACATCCTCCTGTACACCAAGTCCCAACTCCAAGCTCCCCTTTTTATCCAACCTCCATCCCAGACCTCCTCAGTTAATGTCATGGAAAAGTGTAGCCTGTGACCACTTACCAAACTCTTGGAGTCCCACACACACATCAAAACTTACTGTCCACCCTGCAGTAGATGGTAACAGTGGTCCCTTCCAGCCTTAGAACTTGAGAGTCCATTAATAAGTGAAGCAGACATAGGGATGATTCACCAAGTAACGCAAGGAAAGCCCCCAAACACTCCAAAGTTTGTGGAAAAGCAAATGAACCTATAGAAAGCACAGGAAAATATACAAAATGCAGAGGAAAACCTTTTGGTATTGTGGAAAAAACCATGACCCTGAAAACTGACCTGCACATGGGTTCATTTGCAATAACTGTGGCAAAAGGAACAATGCCAAATGACTTGTAGACAAGAAAAAGCAAAGAAAAGGTTGCACCAGTCTAAGGAAATGATCAGTGATGAAGAGGATGAGACTGTGCATGTATGACAGGAATACAGTGCAAAATAGCAAAATGTTTTTTAAAGCTCAGATTAGTATCAGATGCAAAGACAGCAACATAAAACAGGAAATTGAATGCCAAATATACAGTGGGGCATCAGTGAATGTCCTCTGCTACAAAGGCCTTGGCTACACTACACAGTTTTGTTGACAAATATTGAGGGAAGCATACACACAATGCTCCTCCTACTGATTTAACTCTTTCTATGATGACATAATAAAACCACTTCAAGGAGTGGCATAGTGTTTTTTGCAACGAAGTGGGAGTGACAGAGCATCAGTGTAGATTTTGCTTATTTTACCTCCTTAGAGGCCACTTAAGGTGTCTCAATACCCCTCATAATTGTTCTGATAAGCAGTTTCTATTCCTTTGCCCTGAGGTCAGATGAGCCCCTCCCCTTTATAGCTGTGGGTAGTTTTGAAATTCCACTCCGTTTGCTTGGTGTGGGCAGCACTCATTAAATCTTCTCAGCTGACCATGCCAGCTTTCTGCAGCAAATGCCCTCCTCTCGGAGTACCTCAAAGTTACTGGAGCGGTTGGCCTGTGGGGAGAAGCAGCTTTGCATTCGCAGATCCGACCCAGTTGCATGAACTTTGACAATTCTTAGCAGATTTTTCATGGCATGAATGAGAACAGGTTATGAAAGGGAGACTCAGCAGTTCTGTGCAATATCAAGGAGCTGAGGCAAAGTTCCAGAAGGCAGGATCTCTCAGAATGACAGAGGTCCAGGCCACTGAGTTTAGAGGCCTCAGCCCAGTCCCAGATCCAGGCCCCTGACATATCTAACTTCTTATCCACAGAGTCATGCTAAAACCAAAAGAATATATGAAAATGAACACTTGAGATATTTATTTATGAACAATTAAGTCATTATACCAATAGCATGTATATTAAAAATGTAACTTTCATTGTGAGTGTTTACTGCAAGCAAAAACTTTGTTTTAGGAATGCTTTTCTGGCTTTGTTGTGTGCAAATTCATTTAGAATTGAAGAAAAATCGAATTTACATGCAACATCACTGTTAACGTTAAGCATTGCATGCCATTCAAACGCTCTTGTCCATTGTAGAATGATGATAGTTCTTTGTTTTAATACTTGAATGTGCATTCACCTGAAGCCACTGATGCAGGGAGACTGACAAAAATACTTAATACAATTGTGATAATAGGAAATACAACTGACAGGATGAGATCGAATATTTCTTGAAGCAGTTCTTTTGGCTTGTAGTCTAATTTAAAGTTGGTGGAATGTATACGTTTCAGGGAGATGATTTCATCACAGAGATCTCTTGATATTTTGTTGTTGCACTTTTGTTGAAACTGTACAGCCACTGAATACAGATCTTCATCACTCAGCTCTCTGAAATCCCAAGGAATCCAAAAAGGGTACACATTTATCGCAGTGACTCAAATTGATGTCTGTGACGGGGCAGCCCCGCCCCGCACTCAAGCCCAGGGAAACCACCTGGAGCTGGGGGTGGAGAGGGCCCCACCCACACAGCCCTACTGGGCATGCTCCGAGGGGAGCCAAGATATAAAAGGCTGCTGGCCTGCTCAGAGGGGGCAGACCACGGCCCGAGTGGGAGCTAGCACCCAGATGCCAGAGAGGGAGTCGCGAGGACTGCTGAACGCGCTGCTGCCAGGCCCCAGCTGGGCTCGCCCCCAGCGACGGAGCCGCCGGCCGACCCCCCGTGACCCAGGCACCAAACCGGACGCTGCCGACCCCGACGTTGACTGGGGAAGTGTCGCTACAGCCACCCGACCAACGCCGACAGGTGGGACCACTACGGACCAGGGGCCGGGGGTAGGAAGTGACCCAGGGCAGGGAGCTGGAAAAGCCCCCGAGGGCTCGGGGCGTTGCGGGGAGGAGCCCCTGCCGAGCCAGTGGTGGGAGCCGCCCGCTGCTCATAGGGCCCTGGGTCAGGGCCCGGTGGAGAGGGAGGGCCCGGGCCCCCCTACCCCTCCTGCCCTGAACCCCAGCGAGTGGGAAGCTCAGCCTGAGGACTAGGCCGCAGAGCCTGCATAGGCCAGTGGGCCATATTTCCCCTGATACAGGGGCAGCATACTTTGAGGACTAGGCCAGCGGGCCGTATTACCCCTAAAAGACGGGCATGGCACTTTGGGGCTAGACCCAGGTGAGCCGAACTATGCCCCGGATGGTTGTGGCAACTATGCTTGTGGCAACCCCAAACCAGGGGGGAGCCCCCCGACAATGTCTAAGTCCAGATTTGATGAAGCCAATAACAACAACAAAAATTGACTTGATAGCACCTTTCTGCATCAGACTGACATGTTAAGGTTAGGCTGCAACTGGTAGAAAACTCAGATGAAATGTCAATATCCTGTGCTACTGATTTGGACTCAGAAAGGATTGCATCTCATTGATCACGAATCTTTTGAATATCTTAAAAGGTTGTTCAGTGTTATCCCTCTCAACATCTAATGTAGTATTGAGTCCTTCAATTACAAGATTAGTTTTGTGGATCATTTTTAGCAGCTTCATCACATGGACATTAAAATGCATTCAAATGCATTTGGATGTATACTTCTGAATTGACTTAAGCTCAGTGTGAGCCTATGCTGTGAGTAAGAGATTCAAGCTCACTAAAGCGTCTCACAGAGTCCAAATGCCATGCAACTGGTTTAATGCCATCAATTCATGCTGACCATCTCGTTGTCAACATGCCATGAAGGTAAACAGGCACATGCTGCTTCAGAACTTCGCACTTTCAAGGACTGCTAATGAAGGGGTTGTACATTTGCTGCATTGTTCCAATGTATATATGTGATCGCTTCCTTGCATGGTTCAACGCAATCAGCGCCGACAAGATTTAGTGTGTGGTTGCCACAAGCTGAGAAAATAAAGTTAGGATTTTGCTCAAGAAGGACTGCTTGTCCTCTGTTGTACTTCCCAGCCATATTGGATCCATTGTCATGGGCTTGGCCAATGCAGACTTGAAAATTTAATTTGAAGCCTTCCATAATTTCCAATACACACGTGGCAACTTCTTTTCCAGTTTTTTTCATGAAATTATCAAACAAAATGAATTGTTCTTCAATTGAAACCTTTGAACTTCCTGCAATTTTAACACATTGAACCACCACAGTCATCTGTTCTTTATGAGAACAGTCTGGAGTTGCATCAGTAATAATTGAAAAGTACTTTGCAAGCCATATCTCTTCAAGAATTGTTATTAACATAAGTGTCCCACACAGCTCAATCAACACATTTTATATTCTGGTAGACAGATAGTGGACTTGTATACATTTTCTGCTCTCTTGTGATTCATGATCATGCTTAACATGACCTGATAAAAGTGGGTCATGCTTGTTAAGAAGCTTAAGTATATCAAGAAAAATTTTGTTTTTAGGGTCACCGAAACATTGACTGGAACCAAACAAAGCTAATCCTAGTTCAGAAAGAAAAACAATGATATTCATTATGTGCTGAAGGAGGCTTTTTTCCAGTTACCAGGTTCTGTGTTTATTTCACTCAAGAGTAAGTTTTCAATTGAACTGTCAGCTAGTGCTAGGTCCTCATCTTCTGCCTGCACAGTCCTAAATCAAGCATAGATTCTGCATTTATTGCTACTGTTGGCATTTCCGTGTCTTGATTAATGACCTCCTCATTTTGAGGCAGTGGCATTGAAATGTCATTTGTGGGTACAAAGTTTTCATCATGAGAACTGCTAGTGTCACTGTCAGTCACCATGGTCACCATCTGATGGCTGAGGCATTTTTTCTACAAGAAATGATGTTATTGGCTTTAAACTAGGGCTGTCAATTAACATGCATTAATGCCTGCGCTTAATGCAGGGCAGAATTAACATTAATTTTTTTAATGCGCATTAATCGCAGGCATTTCCATGCAACACTTCCCCTTTGAAATGCTGCTACTGCTGCATTTCAAAGGGGCAGCACAAGCAGAACTCAGGATCAGCTATGAGGTGCTGCCCCTTTGAAATGTCGCAATGGTGTTTCAAAGGGGCAGCGCTGCATGGAGCCCAAGGTCAGCTGGGGACTCCAGCTGATCCCAGGCTCCCGTGATGCTGCCCCTTTGAAATGCCATGGCAGTGTTTCAAAGAGGCAGTGTTACACGGAGCCCTGGGTCAGCTGGAGTCTTATTACTGTTTAACAGTGCAATTAGTCATGATTCATATTTTTATTTGCTTGACAGCCCTACTTTAAACTCTTAACTGCTGCTTCACTCTCTTGCTTTCACTGTCTCTTACTTGCACCACTTTCAAATCTTCATTTCATTTTTATAAAGGGATTCCTTTAAAACACCATAATCAATTCACCAAAGTCTATTGGTTAAGCAAAATTTTAATTATATATACTTAAAGCATATTGTATAACAGTAGTTTGGTGGCGTAATTTACTATGGTCCTTACAGCCTTATTTCAAAGTCTTGAAATTTCATCTGCTAAAATGTTCCCATTATTAAATTCCTCTAATAACTGGTGCATTATTATGAATATGAGGCAATTGCCAGATTAGACATAAAGTTTATTAAACATCTAGAATGTAAAAGTTTATCAACACAAAAAAGCCTTTAAAAGATGCATCTAAAACTGGACAAAGAGAAAGCTTACAACTGAGTCTGATATGGTTATTGTATATGAAGACACCTAAGAAAAAACAGGAATACAAAAATCTCCTCTGCAGGGATAAACATCTAATTTAAAGGTTAAACTCACCCTCAGACCAAGCAAAATCATCTTACAGTAATAGAATTTATGACTTTCAAAATTTCTAAACTATGCAAAGATCTGTAAAAAGTGTTTCATATGGTAGAATCACTAATCACAGAAGCTACTCCAGACATGCAAACGAAAACTCAGATGTGACCAAAAAATTGGCAAAGGCCTGAGATCCCACAATTATTTAAATAAATTTTTTGCAGGTATATATAGGTTCTTTTGTTGTCTCTGTTATATATAACTGCAAGGTATATAATAAATGGAAATAATTTGGTAGAAAAATGTCAAAATTTGAGGCTTGGGCCAAATGGCTCTCCTGGGTCCCCTCTGATAGGGCCTGCCAGAAGGCAAGAGAGGCAAAATATCACTGTGGTTTGGCACCGAAAACAAGCTGCTTCAACGAAGAGCAGCTTGCCATTGCCGGCAGTGACCCCACCTCTACTGCCAAGATCCCCGTGGATACTTTGTGGGACTGGAGATACTGGCCAGCTGAGTCAACTCTGAGAAGAAAGTTGAGTTGAAGGAGAGTATGGGACAGGCAACAGGCTCTTCTGGTGGTGATAAGTCAAGACCTCTTTTTCACTGGGGTGAGGTCTAGCCAGTCCTAGCACTCGAGGTTTGTCACATGTGAAATAGAAGATGGGAGCTCCAGTTAAGTACTCTTTTTGTTTTGACACTGCACAGTTACATGAGGTAGAGGTGTCCTTTATTTTTCTGCATTTCTCAAACTGTGGATCCTGACCTCCCGGAGGGGCACGAGCAACTTAGAGGGGGGATGCGGTATCACAAAGTTTGAGAACCCATGTTACATGAATCACATAGGGAAAAGGATTAAAATGAACCACACTAGATCCTGTTTGCATCTGTTTCTCACTCCCCTCTGCAGCCACATGGTAGGAGCCCTGTGGAAAATGCACACCAAGAGTGTCTGGGGATCCTGCAGATACACTGTAATCCTCCGCTGATGGTTCCTTGGCAGAGCTGCTTTGTTTCTTACTCAGTTGTAGGCAACCTCATTGCACCAACTGGCAATTACTTCTGCAGAAACCAAAGCAGCACACAGGGCAAGCAGCATACAGACTCAGTCTGAAGCTGCATGCATGCAGACAATGCACCCTTGCACCTCTGATTATCTTCAGGAGTGTGATTTCCAGTAGAAAACCGTGCCATTTTTCAGAATAGTTACTCTAGGCACTTGCATTGATCCTCCTCCCCAATATCCGTTCCTTGTCCTGCACAACCTCCTACCCTCAATCAAACTCACCAAGTTTAGTACTCTGGCTATTCTGAGAGCTTGCCAGAGCAAAGAAAGAAAGAGGTGTGTGTAACTTTTATGATTTAAAACTGAGTGCACTCACAATACTGACTGGGTGTAGTTTGTTTTGCTTCTATAGATGTGCCCTTGAGGGCAAACTACTACATGCTGGCAGAGCATCTCTGTCAGAAAAGGAGGCAATTGAGGAGTGAGGAGGACATGTTTCACAAAGTGCTGCAACCATTGCAGGCCATGAACGTGGAGACACACACATGAAAAACTAGAAATGGATAGCCAGGAGAGGAGACAGGGGCAGACCTTCATTATGGAGGATCAGTAGTGGCTGATAAAACTCATGGAGGACCAATCAAAAATCCTCTGGTCCCAGGATTGCACAGCAGTTGGAACACATCCATGCCCTCCTCAAACTCACCCCACACATACCTCACATGCTCCCAGCCCTTCTAGTGCCTCTTGTACTTCACCGCCAAGAACATTTTCCATAATGACAGCTGAATTTGCACAAAGCGTTGAGATCCTCACTTCAGTGAGTGCTGCTCACTGCCCCATGTAAGAAATGTTAACCTTGGTGTTGGTGTTTAATACAAATTTAGTCTGACAAAGACAGTGATTCTTGATTTGTGACCTATTCATGGTGGTTGCAGAAGAAATTAATACACAGTAGCAATCAGCACATTTGCAAACTACAACTAATGCTCAGGTAGGACTCAACAGAGGTCATTCCTGGTGGTGAGTCAACAAAGCCTGGAAATGAATACATTACTAGAAAGACAATACTCAATCTAATTTTCAAAATGCTGTTTTAAAGCTTCCCTGATTCAGATAGGCCCCCCCCCCACTGAGCCACTCCAATAGCCCTGTTGTCTGGCTGCTTGAAATCAGCTGCCAGACAATCCATTTCAATACTCCACTCCTGGGGAAACTTCTCCCCCTCTTGGCTTCACAAATGGCATGCAGAGCACAGGTAACTATGACCATGGGAATATTGAGATCATACCTGCCATAAAACCCGCGCCAATGACCTTTTAATCTGTCAATGGCACATTCTATGGCAATTCTGCACCAGCTAAGCTTGTTGAAACATTCCTTGGTGCTATCAGGGTCTCTGGTGTAAAGCTTCATGAGTCACAGGAGTAAGAAGCAGGCTGGTTCTCCAAGGATCACTATGGGCATCTCCACATCCATATTGAAATCTTCAGATCTGGAAAGGAAGTTGCTACATGTAGCTTTCTATATATGCCAGTGTTCCTGAAGATGTGTGTCATGACCACCCTGCACTGATGTCAGTGAAACAAACCTGCTGATTTACCAATGCCTGCAATATGTGAAGTAGCCCTTTCTGTGGATATACTCGGTCGCAAGATAGTCTGTGCCAGAACTGGGATATGCACATCATCTTTTTCACTCTGTTGGGTCTCTGGAAGAAGGGGCTGTGCAGTTACAGCTCTGATCCAATGCAATGTACCTGGACACATCTGACCAGATCTGAGAATCGTATTGCCACAGAGCCATCCACTATTTCCCACACACTCCCCTGCACCACAGTTCTTCATAGCAGGCGGTGATTAATCTCCCTGTACACTCGTATCACTACAACCCCTAACTCCAGACAGAGTCAAAATTGACCAGTGGTAGGCTGGAGCTGCCAGCTTTCACACAGTGATCACTGCATGCTTTCCCACCATTAAGACAGCTCAATTTTGGTGTCCTTGCATTGCAGCTCAGGGCCGAGCTCCACACACAGTTCAAGGGGAGTGGCTTTGCATACATGAAAGTTCTGCAGCTACCTGCTTGTCATCCCATATCTCCATCACAATTTGATCCTACCAATCAGTGCATGTTTCGCAAGTCCAATAGCGATGGTAAACCCTGTGCAGCATCTCCATGAGCGCCAACATCAATCTTCAAACATCTTTTTCCTTTGCATACACACAAGAGCAGGCAGCATGGGTTCTTCTTCAGATTCGCCGTCATAAAATACTGCAATACCAGACTGTTGTGTTCATAACACCCAACACAAGATTGGTGAGCAGCTGAAATACAATATTTTAAAATGTACTTGAAAGCCCTTGGAATTATGGGACAGAGAAAACTGCATCCTGGGGTAGTGATGCCACTCACATGATACAATCCATTCCCATAAACTCCTAGCAAGTGAAGTGGCTATTTGCACCACAGTATAGCTAATCATGGTGCACTACTCTCTCCATTAATGTGAGAGCATTACAGTGCTTTATAATTGATTCAACTCTGTAGCACAGACATGGTCAAAAACGTCCTCAAAATTGTGCAGGAAAACAAAATTGCAACCGAGCAAATTGAAATTCAAATTAGGACAACATGATTAAGAAAAGATACATTACAAGCAGAATACTAAGGAAAAGTTCAAAATTTCAGGTACTACAAACACCACAGAAGCCACCTAAAACAATTAATTACCTAGTGACGTGAGACATACAATAAGTCTCAGAGGGGTAGCTATGTTGGTCTGTATCTGAAAAACAAGCAAACAAAGAGTGTCCTGTGGTGCCTAAGAGACTCACGATTTATTAGAGTATGAAATTTTGTGGATAAAACCCATTTCATCAGATGAATTGGAGTGGAAATTGGAGTGGAGAGGTAAGGGTATACAGATCATAAACGAAGAAAGTTACTTATCAAGTGTAGTACCAGTGTAAGTGAGGCCAATTAAATCAGGAAGGATTATAAGAAATATAGGCAACCTGGGAAGACATACAAAGCAGGGACCAAGTTAATCATGTGCCAGTTTTAATGCAAGAGACTACATTATTCTGTCAAGACAGCTAAACACCAGTGGAGAAGCCTTACCTGCTTTCTAAGAGTAGTGGATCTGGCCAGATGAGTTAAGTATCCAAGATAGCATCAATATATACAGATAGTTGAATCACAATACCTAGATCACTGAGAATAGAATTTGCTCAAGAATATATCAGAGCCACTATGGAATAAAAGCATGCCTCCAGAAAGCCAGAGATGCCATTTATTGGCAAGGGATAGCAGAGACCTGGTGAGCAGCTGTGATACATTTGTGGAAATGCAGACTAAGCAGCAAAAATAGACTCTGGAAAGCATAGCATTTCCAAGTGATCTTGCAGAAAAGTAGAAATGGCTCTTTCTGCAACAAATCACATAAACAGCTTCATTACAGTAGATCATTATTCAAACTTCTAGCCCCTATATCAGCAGTCAGAGGCTATCACAATGTTCATCACAAAATAATGAAACATTCCAGCCAAAAGATCCGTCCATGTATCTACTAAAGTGCCCGCGCTCTCATGCAAAGCCCTGGAAAACAATTCTTTGGGCTTGGCAGCTCTAGCACAACTTCCAACCACATGCTTGGAGGAGTACTGCTGGTCAGTTAAAGCCAAGGTACAAGGTGCTTTGGATCAGAGTGAGGTCTAATGATCTTCACCATAAAGTATGCTCCCAACTAAAGCTCCAACTGGGAAAAAATTAAGCTATACTAATTACATTACATAAAATTAACTATGCTAAATATTAAAAATCATTTACGAACTAGTAAGAAAGAAGCTGGACTCAAAGGATTCCAACTCAGGCCATAAGGCAGTAAGAATACTGGCAAGGTGCCAGCCTGGACTGCCTCTTATGCCCCAGTCTGGTGCACAAGGGCTCTTGCTATAAGAGCTCTTGCTACATTTCAAAAGCAGAAGCACCGTAGGAGCAGGGGCAAGCGGGGGACTCAAGCAGTCCTCCGCTGGCCCCGTGCTCCCCACACATGCTTTGGTTTTGAAATGCACAAGTGCCCTGGCAGGGCTCTTGCTAAACTTCAAAAGCAGAAGTGCCCCCTATTAACTTATTGAATAGTCAATGCAATTCGATTAATGGATTAATCTAAATTTGACATCCTTAATATACACAGGGACCAACACTCAAAGAAGAAGAATATGCATTATTTGTTTTGCAGTAGCCTCCAGAGAGGCTTGGAAGCCTCCAGAGATCTCAAATCAAGAGTGGCACTTCACCATTCAAGGCACCGTACAAACATATAAAAGCTATTCCGTGCCTCAAAGAACTCACAACCTAATGTTTTTCTCTTGGGTGAAATATGATTTATCCTGCCACTTTACCCATACCACGGAGTACATTCAACTTACTAATTCTCCTTTATAAGAATGCACCATACATCAGAGTTTCTGATCTTGTTAGAGCTAATTCATTTCTTAATTTCTATAATCAAAAGCCAGCCTTAAAGAACTCAGCAACAGATCTGGGCCAAATTTACATACGCATTGCTCTTTTGACATGGCTTCTTCCTAATGGTTGTCCTAGAGCCAGCAAATAGAAGGGAAAGCATAAGTTAAGAGGGCAATGGATTCACATTATGCAGCAGTATGGCAAAGATGTAGCACAATGATTCACTTGAAGATAAATCTCACACACATCACCACACCAGGGAGTGGGGGTGGGGAAATCACTGTCAATCAAAAGTCTGTCATGATTAGTATTCCTTAAGAATACATGTTTGCAGAATAGAACGGTTACTTACCTCGTAACCTGCTGTTCTTCAAGATGTGTTGCTCTTGTCCATTCCATGTAAGTGTGCGCATGCAGTGTGCACGCGTCGGAGATTTTTCCCTCAGCAGTACCCATCGGGACAGCAGGGGAGCCTCTCCCCGGAGTGGAGCCGGTATACCAGCCCATATACACCCCTGCTGGTCCTCTACCCAGTCAGTTCCTTCTTACCAGAATACTCTGGAGAAAGGGTGATGGGCAGGGATTTGGAATGGACATGAGCAACACATCTTGAAGAACAGTTATGAGGTAAGTAACTGTTCTTTCTTCTTCGAGTGAATGCTCATGTGCATTCCATGTAGGTGACTCCAAAGCAGAACCTGAGGAGGAGGGTCGGATGCCGAAGCTACCGATGAATAGAGAACCGCCCTGTCCTGGATGTCCTCCCTGTCCTGGTGCGTCAGAACATAATGATTAGCGAAAGCGTGGACCAAGGACCATGTGGCAGCCCGGCACATGTCCAGGATCGGGACCTGCACTGCGAAAGCCAGCCACGGCCCTCGTGGAGTGCGCTCTAAGGGAAGGAGCTGGAACCCTCGCCAGGGCATAGCACTCCTTAATGCAGGTGGTAATACAGGAGGAAATCCTCTGAGGACACAGGTTGACCCCTTACACACACTGCAATGGCCACAAAGAGTTGCGGCGATTTCCAAAATGGTTTTGTTCTATCTAAATAAAAGGCTAAAGCCCTCCTAACACCTAAAGTGTGTAAAGCCTGTTCTTTCCCTGATGCACGGGGCTTGAGACAAAACACTGTTAAGAAAATATCTTGGAAGGCATGGAAGGCAGACACCACCTTGGGTAAAAAAGAAGGGTGAGGGCGGAGCCTGACCTTGTCCTTGAAGAACACTGTATAGGGGGGATCCGTGGTGAGTGCCTGAGTTCAGATACCTGCCTGGCAGATGTGAGTGCTACCAGGAGGGACACCTTGTGGGACAGGTACAGTAGAGAACATGTTGCCAATGGCTCGAACGGGGGCCCCATGAGTTTGGAGAGAACCAGGCTGAGGTCCCACTGGGGAACATGTTGACGGACATGATGGTAGAGTCTGTCCATTCCTTTCAGAAACCTGTTAACCATGGGGTTTGCAAACAGGGTTTTCCCCCCCTCCTCTGGGATGGAAGGCCGAAATAGCCGCTAGCTGGACTTTAATGGAGGAGGAGGAGAGTCCCTGGAGCCTGAAGTCCAACAAGTAATCCAAGATCATGGGGATTGTCGCCCACCTGGGGGACACCACCTTATGGGAGACCCAGATGTAGAACTGCTTCCACTTGGTGAGGAAGGTGGCCCTAGTGGAGGGTTTTCTACTACCCAATAGGATTTCCTGGACCTGGGCCGAGCACTGAAGCTCCGCTGTCATCAGTCACAGAGCTTCCACGCTGTCAGGTGTAGCAACTGCAGGACCGGGTGGTGGAGTCTGCCCAAATCCTGAGAGATCAGGTCCAGGGACAGCGGGAGTATCATAGGCCTCTCGCATGACAGACTGGGTTGAGAACCAGTGCTGTCTGGGCCATGCTGGGACGATGAGGATCAGGGATGCCCTGAACTCCTATACTCCTGTGAATGAGTGGGAATGGCAGGAAGGCATAGAGCAGGCCCTCTGGCTAGGGGAGGAGAACCCCCATCCCTGTCCAATGAGGGAGCAGAACTGTGGGCACTTCTCGTTCTCCCCGTGGCAAACAGGTCAAGATGGGGAGACCCCCCCCCCCCCATGCATAGAAAATGGAGTGGGCCACATCCCATCTTCGGGACCATTTGTGCCCTGTAAAGGTCCGGCTCAGCCTGTCCACTAGGACAGTTTGAGAACCCGGGAGGTACGAGGCCATCGGGTGGATGTCCACCCCGATGCAGAGATCCCAGATGCGGATCGTCTCCAGACACAGGGTGGCATGCGTGTCCTTGAGACCGTGAAGCCGTTGGTCTGTTTGCTCCAAAAAGAGGGAGGGGGAGATGTTTTGGAGCTCCGGGGGGGGGGGGGGGGGAGAGGGAGGCCAGAGCCAGGAGCTACGGCATAGAACCACACCTGTGGCCATCACACGGGCAGCGGCATTTGCCATGTCGAGAGCTGCCTGGAGGGCTGCCCTGGAGATCACTCTACCCTCCTTGTGGAGAGCTTTAAAGTCCGAGCGAGAGTCCCTGGGGAGCAAGTCAGTGAGTTTGTCCATGGAGACCCAGGTGTCGAAGGCATAGCGTGACAAGAGGACCTGCTGGTTGGCGATACAGTACTGGATGCCACTGGACGCGTAGACTTTCCTGCCCAGCAGGTCAGCCTTCTTGGCCTCCCTATTCTTGGGGATGGTGGCGGGTTGACCTTGTCTCTCCCTCTGGTTTACTCCTTGTACCACCAGAGAGCCTGGAGGAGAGTGGGAAAATAGGTATTTGTTGATGGTATGCCCAGTGCGTCCAGAACAGCCACTGGACCGGAGCTTGCGGAGGCCATGTCTGTTGTAGCATCGGCATCGGGACTGGTTGCGCCCACTGTTGTTGGTACAGATGGGACGGACTGCGACGCCGGGAGCGAGACTGGTGTCGAGAGCAGGATCGGGAGCCCCTCGACGACCAAGTGGACTCTGCCTCGGAGTCGGACGAATACTCCAAGCCAGGGCCGACGTGGGCGCCGAAGAAGCTGCTGCCTGTGTGGCCAAGGATTCGGGCTTACCGTGGTGCCGAGGTGGAGGCATGGTGGCACGGGCGTCCCGTGCGGAGGTAGGTGCCGCAGGGGCCGGGCAATGGTACTGCACCATGCCAGGTGCTGCGTCCCGGGAGGACTCTCTTCTCTAAAACAGTAACTTTCATTTGTAAACAATACTGGAGACTTTTTCTTAAAAAAATACAAGCCAAATATAACCAATGGATAGGCTAGGAAAAATTTTTTTAAACTTGTCTCCTGTACCCAATAGCTAGAGTTCATAATATCCACAAAAGAACAAACACTTGTGACATCATATCATATAGCCCAATGTCTGTGACTCTGTAATGCTGAAATGCTGGCTGTTCCCTCTGGGCAGCGCTGTTGCCTCCCGCCGTGGCACTGGACTGACTTCTGCACCACTCAGACGGGACACCGCACGGGAGCAAGCAGCACAAAGGGGTCATTTGGGGTCCACACTCCCCATGCAGCATGGGAGTGCTGCATGGGGAACGCGGGGCTCAAATGGCTGCTTGCTCCCACACGGTGGCCTGGCTGAGCGGCGTAGAAGTCAGCCGAGCGCCACGGCGGGAGGCGGCATACACGCCCAGAGGGCGGGGCCTGGATGAGTGTGCATCCCTGACGGAGACAGAGGAGAGCAGAGAGAAAGTGAGGGGCAGGAGGAGGGGGAGAAGAGAAAGAGAGAGACGGAGAGAGAGGCAGAGGGCAGAGTAGAGCTGAGAGGGGAGAGGAGGTGGAAGAGACAGAGAGAGAGACCGGAGGCTCAGAAGAGAAGACCCAAGTGGAGGAAAGACCTGAAAACCCCGTCTTATGGCGGGCTAATTGGCTAGTTATATAGATTACAGCATCTGGCTTTCATTAAAAGGGGCACTCTCAGGTACTTTTCATTACCCATAATAGGTTCAAGTTTCTAAGAAGGTAATATTTCTTTCCATACTTCTTCCTGCACCAAATTTTATAAATATAGATTCATTGCCCCATGAGTCTTACAGTGTATCCAGCCAACTCAGCCCTTCTTGTCTGGACCTCAACAGCAATGATGTCAGTTTAATACTTGCCATTCTAATGCCTCTGATGGCCATTTTGGGTTAGTAATGGACAAACTAATTTACTGGCAATAAAACAATAGGTTTAAAAAAAAAACACCCCTTCAGTATTGAGCCTGTTACTTGACAGTATTCCTTTAATATTCATAGATAGCAAAGTAAATTTTAAAAATTGAATTTGCTCAAATATGATGAACCTGTAAAATAGGTAAGAATCAATACTGACTTCATTAATGTTATATTTATTTATTTATTTTTCAGCTTCATACAAATTGGATGTAGAAGCATAAACATAGTACATTTCTACCATTTTCAACAAAAATATAACCAATATGTACAATTATTGTATTAAAAATACAAAAGGGATACAGACTCCACCAATGTCTTTCTAAAAGACATACAGGTACAAGTAGTATCAAAAGTATGAGGAAATAACCAGTTAATTGTACATTCTGCACTTGACATCACAGAGTGAACTGAGATTAGCAGTCCTATGGTCTACAATTACTTAATGCGTATATAATATTTGTGCAACTGGTGATAGAGCTAGGTTTCTGTCTTTCTATATGCACATGAGGTCCATAGCCTATATAATAAAACTGGCAAATAATGCATATTACATGTAAATTACAAATTCATAATTGACAATGTGATATATAAGCAAATAGACAAAAGCCATGATTACAAGAGAGAGAATAATTAAATAAAGCACTGACATTGTTTGATACAGTGAAAAAACACTGCGATTTGATCTTTGAAGTTGAAGATATTTACGTTTATCTACTGATCAATATGATCAGCTGAGTTCAATGGAAAAAAAAAATCCAAGACCAGCAGTTCCTCACATTTGAGTACTACTCGGATTGGCAGCCTTCACTTTTCCGGAGTCTGTGCAAAAACAACACAAAAATAGAGGGGAAGGGTCATTTCAGTCATTACAGGGTTATAGCAGCTGTGAGCAGGTGGTTGCTACACATTGGCCTTCTCTACACATGCAGTGTTCCGTAAAGCCATTAACAGTTGTGACTATTTCTGCATCGCAAAGGCTGGCATATCTAAAGGTGTTTTTTTCATAATTTAAAGGCTTGTTTATTTCCTAATGCCACGTCAATAAAGAGATTAGATCAGTAATAACAGCTGACATTAGCTGTGACATCCCAAAATTGCCTTCACTGCAATGTTATCCAGTTAATTTTTCTCAATGTAACTAAACTTCTAACCACAGTAAAACAAAAATATAATTTAAAAGTGGGGTCTGTCATCTGTCTCATTTGAATAGGACTTTTTTTTTACACTATGCCATCCTGTACTCCACAAGGCACAGGTATACAAATTGTATTGTACAAACAATACAAGTTGTCCTGTTTTCCTCCATTTTGCAAGCACTTCCTTTTGCATTGATGCTACACTCATTTTACAATACCAGTTATCCTATGATTTACAAACTTTCTAAGACTCCAGGGTGGGGCAATTTAAGAGTAGAGCTAGGTGGCCAATGAAAGGCTGTACGCCATAACCCTTGCTGCCTTCCATTCTGCCCTGCTCAGCCATGTCAGTTTTGTTTTTAGGAGCCCAGGCTGGCAACCCTACTAAAAAGTATGGAATAATACTGTAATTATTATGTAGGTGTAACATTTGCTCTCTGAACACAACAACATACAGCACTAACAAAGGCATTGTAAACAAGCAAACAAGCATTGTATACTTGAAGATTTCAATGTATTTTTCTCTTTTGTACTTAAAGGCTCAATGTAGTTTGACAATTAGCTTATCTCATTATCCCAACGAGACAAAGTGCTAGAATTGTGATTAAAATCTAAAAGGAAGATTTAAAAACCCTTCCAGGCATTGGGAAGTGCAGCCAGAGTTAATCATCTTGATGTGATGATCTTGCAATTTGGAATGATACTGTGTGATGTGGCAGACAGCGACAGTGGTAGCTTGGAGACTGCTGCACTGTGCATTTCAAGCAACACAGTTTGAAAAGTGCCAGGGCGATTTCTTCACAGTATTTCACATGCAAGGGGAATGGGGGAGGAAGGAGGGGAGAAGAAGCCCCATGCTGCTTTAAGGCAGGGAAGGAGGCAAATAGGTCTACCATCCTTTAATTATAGTTCCAAGGCTCCTATACTAGGGACGTCTTCTTGTGCTCTCCTTTAAGGTGGCTCACTCTGGATCCAGAAAAGCCCCAATTCTTAGACGGCAGAGACTTGTTCATCTTCTGCAAACAATAGAATGGGGGGGGAAGGAAATAAATTCATCAGTTTAAAACTAAATTGCTATTGAATGAAATAAATTTGCTGTGTTCACACATATTTCATTCTTCTGTAAAAATTAAGCATATAATTATTTGCTATGGGTAACTATTTTTCCTTCCCTTTTCCCTTAAGGTAAAATGATCTCAGAATCATACATTCAAAACATGTTTTGTTATTTTAAATGAAGAAAGTCAGCTTTAAATATAGTACCATATTTGGGTGGGTTTGGCTTTTCCTTCACCTGGAAAACACAACATTCTGCCAGAAACTACTACATCTTCAATAGCTCAGTGAGGTATCTTGTGGTTGGCTCTAGTTGTAGTTGGCCACAAACCACTTCATTTTCAAACATTTTTATTTAAATTAAAACTACTGAGGCCAAAGTGGCTTATAGCCTTGTTCACTGGTGGAAACAACAAAGCATGAGAGTAAATTCATAAATTCTCTCAAACACATGAAAATTTGTGAAAAATTAATGAAGCTTAAAATATTTCCTTGGTATGGTCAGGTACAGAGGTCAAGTAAATAAAGACTGCACAAAACTTCTATCAATATTTTAAAAAATATATTTAGACTCTCTTCCATAAAACAGTAGTTAGAAACAAAAATGTAAAACCCCCTTTAAAATTCATAGATGGAAAATGATTAAATTTAGTGCCAGAATTTCCAATGCATGTGCAAGTGCTTGTGGATTGTTTAAATCTAGCCTTTACTTAATGTTTTGAAAACATTACTAGAAATTTACCATCTTCCTCTGTGGAAAACCCTTGAGATGGATAGTGAGCAAGACGTGGGTCTGACTCATTTGGTTTGTGCCACTGAGGTTTGTTACCAGGCTTGCCAGCTGAATGACTGTGCGATTGCTGCGGCAAAGTTGAAGTCCCCTGGGTTTCACATGTCCGTGCCACCATCCTAGACCTCTGAAGTGCTACGTTGTAATCTGGAGGTTTTCTGGTTGGATGGGAAATGCCTTCCGCAAAGTCTGCAATAGGTATTCCTACATAGCCAGGAGGAGTTGGAGGTGGTTCTCGATATCGACCTTCTTTTCGTGCTGCAGAAAAATAATACGCTACCGTAAGAGATCGTAACTGCAGAAAAATATGCTCAAAACAGAATTTGAGCAACAAGAAAGATATATATGAACCAACCCAAGACCTAATCCAACTACAAACAGATTAAGATTTAAGTAAGATTTATATTATTTACACACACACACACACACACACACACACACACACACACACACACACACGTCTTTAAATAGGAATAATTTAAGAAACACTTTTAGTAAAACAAAGTAGATATAGCATGACTGTGCTTCCCTCTTGCAGGCAATGGTATACTTGGGTACATCAGTCCCTGACTTTTAGTAGATTACTGTCTGCACAGTGTTTTGAAAATGTAAAATTTACACGAATGCCAAGCAACAATGTAAGTACAGAATAATTAATGTTTAAAGCAAAACCTTTCTAAAATCATTCATGACATGGAAAAAGAAAAACCATAATGGAAATATCTTTCACTGATATTTTGTCACAATTCACACTTCTACTATTAAACCTTTTTAAAATGAGGACTATGTTTGTAGTATTGAATCTGTGTTAGTCACAGGATATTATCCATCAATTTCCTATCTGTAGATAATTCAACCCTTTAGGGAAAGGATAGCATCATATGTTTGTTCAGGATTGGTCAAACTGTCAACACAGAGGACAAATGAAATGCACATATATTGAAAAAGAGCTTCTAATCCTCTGGTATAGAACACCAGATGCACAGCATGAACTATTACAGTATGGTGTTTTTGAGACTACATCTAGAGTTTCTAGAAATGTTAACAAACATGCAGCCAATGCATTTATGAAGTATGACAGAACAGATCTGTTACATCTTCCTATTTATATGAATGGATAATGCATAGTTTCTTTTTTTCTTATAGCTGAGAGGATGGTAAATCTCCTAGAAAGAGCTGTCTCAATATTATACAGTGTGAAATCCACCATGTTAAAATAGGAATCTACTAATATACCAAGTCCGTTCTACCACGTGCTGATGGTGCCTAATGACAATACGAATAGGAAGAAAAATGGTCCTACCATAGGTATTAATCTATAACACAAGGATGAACAATTATGCTTGGATAGTGGCTCTTTTCCAAATGGGATTTGTGAAGCGGGTGCGTGGAAGAAATTTTAAAGATGAACTCTGACAAGCTGCCACTAAATTAGCAGGTTGACCTCACTTCACCATACCTCCATCTGTCTCCTTATTTTCAACCCCACTCACATCCCTCCTCCCCACCCCCCGACATAGTTATACAGCTGCTGCTGTTCTTGATCACAGTGATTGATTGCCTACATAGGATCAATATAGAATTAAATTGATATATCCATGGTAAGATCATTTATACTGCTTCTGAGAGAAGAGCTGTGCATGGATAATAATCATACAGAAGCAAGTCTCCATTGATGCTGAATTGAAGTGGAAACATGGACCGATGACTAGGGAGGAATATAAATACAGGCAGTCCCCGGGTTAAGTACAAGATAGGGACTGTAGGTTTGTTCTTAAGTTGAATCTGTATGTAAGTCGGAACTGGCATCAGCCGCTGCTGAAACTGATCCGCGGACCAGGGAGACGCGGAGCAGCTTTTCTTGCCCCAGAGTACACGGGCGGCGGGACCGTGAGGTACCGCAGTCCGTGTCCTCCGGGGCGAGAAAAGCCGCGTTTGTAACCGCGGATCCGACATAAGTCGGATCCGCCATAAGTCGGATCCGCATAAGTCGGGGACTGCCTGTATTCTTCTTGAGCATGCAGGGGTATAATTAGGAAGGCCAAAGTGCATAGAAAGGAATGTGAAGGGTAACAAGAAAGGTTTCTACAAGCATATTAGCAATAACAGCGGGTAAGGAAAGGTTGGGATCATTACTGGATGCGGGAGGTAATCTAATGATACATCAAGTGGAAAAAGCTGCTTTTTTTGCTTCTGTCTTCACAGACAAGGTCAGCTCTCAAGGTACTGCACTAGGCAACACAGTAGGGGAAGAAAGTGGGAAACCCTCAGTGGAGAAAGAACAGGTTAAGAACTATTTAGAAAAGTTGGACATACACAAATCCATGGGGCTGAATTTAATGCATCCAAGGGTGCTAAGGAAGTTGGCAGATGTCATTGTAGACCCCTTGGCCATTATCTCTGAAAACTTGTGGCGGTCAGGGGAGATCCTGGACAATTGGAAAAAGATAAATGTAGTGCCAGTCTTTAAAAAAGGGAAGAAAAATCAAGGAATGGATCCTCAAAAAATCCATTTTTAAGCACTTGGAAGAGAGGAGAGTGATCAGGAATAGTCAACATTGATTCACCAAGGGCAAGTCAGGCCTGATCATCCTGACTGTATTCTATGACAAGGTAACTGGGTCTGTGGACATGGCAAAGGTAGTGGACATACCTTGACTTTAGAGGTCAAGGTCTCCCACAGCATTCTTGCCAGCAAGTTAAGGAAGTATGGATTGAATAAATGGACTGTAAGGCGGACAGACAGCTGGCTACATTGTCGGGTTCGATGGGTAGTGATCAACAGCTCGATGTTAAGAACTATTTAGAAATGGTTGGTATCAAGTGGAGTGCCCCAGGAGTCAGTTTTAGGACCACTTTTGTTCAACATCTTTATTTTATTAATGACCTGGATGAGGGGATGGATTGCACCCTCAACAAGTTTGTGGATGACACTAATCTAGAGGAAGAGGTAGATAAATTGGAGGTTAGGGATAGAGTCTAGCGTGACCTAGACAAAGTGCAGGATTGGGCCAAAAGAAACCTGATGAGGTTCAAAAAAGATAAATGCATTGTCGCAAAAGAAATCTGATGAGGTTCAAAAAAGATAAATTCAGAGCTCTGCACTTGGAATGGAAGAACCCCAAGCACTGTAACAGGCTGGTGACCGATTGGCTAAGCAGTAGTTTGGCAGAAAAGGACCTGAGGATTACAGTGAATGAGAGCTGGATATGAGTCAACAGTGTGCCCTTGTAGCCAAGAAGGCTAATGGCATATTAGGGTGCATTAGGAGGAGCATTTCCAGCAGATCTGATTATTTCCCTTTATTCGGCACTTGTGAGGCCACCTCTGGAGTAAGGTATCAGTTTTCCTCTGGAGTATTGTGTCCAGTTCTGGGGCCCCCACTACAGAAAGGATGTGGATACTTTGGAGAAAGTACAGTGGAGAGCAACAAAAATGATTGGGAGCTGGAGCACATGATCTACGAAGAGAGACTGAGGGATCTGGGCTTGTTTAGTCCACAGAACAGAAGAGCGAGGGGGGATTTGATAGCCACCTTTAACTACCTGAAGGGGTTTTCCAAAAATGATGGAGGCAGGCTGTTCTCAATAGTGACAGATGGCAGAATGAGGAGCAATGGTCTCAAGATGCAGTGGAGGAAGTCTAGGTTGGATATTAGGAAAACCATTTTATTAGGAGAGAGGTCAAACACTAGAACTGGTTACATAGGGACGTGGTGGAATCTCCATCTTTAGATGTTTTTAAGTCCCAGTTTGACAAAGCCCTGCCTGGGATGATTTAGTTGGGATTGGTCCTGCTTTATGCAGGGGGTTGAACTTGATGATCTCCTGAGGTCTCTTCCAACACTTTGATACTTTGGTGCCTTATTTCAGTCACCTGAGTTTGAAAACGGTGACCTAAGTATATTATCATCTCAAAATACCAATCTCCAAGACCAGAATCATTTTCTTGATTTTACGGCTTTTGAGATGGAAGTACAAGAGGCCACATAACTCATGAATGAGAATCTATAAAGTGATGCTTTCCTCAGCAGTAAACATGCAACTCAAGAGCAAAATTTGAGAGAAACTACTTGTGCTTTTTGCTTTAAAAACAAATCAGATTAAAGCAAAATACTTAAATAGTGAATTCATATCTATATGTAAATTAATAGGATACTTTCCGGTAAAAAAATACAACTTACCAATAAGCCCCTTTGCACTACTTGATGATACAGCTATATGAGAGGGCATGGGAGCTGGCTTTGACTCCTCTGCTGTTACAGATGTTATGCTACTGGTTTCAGCTTCCATTGAAACATCCTTCCCACCCCTCCGCTTTATGGTACCAGTATCACCTTCTGAGTCCTCTCCCCAGTAGCCTGTTGAGGATGCCCAGCTTGCTCTGGACTGTGCTTGATCAAGGCCCTCCCTACCTTGACTCTGCCTGCCATATTTTGTGCCATGATCAGGGAACATCATCTGGTCCATATGACTGCCTGAGGCCCACAATCCTGCCCCATCGCCTGAACTATCGAAATGAATATGTCCAAAAGGAAGAGTCTCCCAGCTTCTCTGGTGCTGTATTGTCTGTATGTTGTCATGAGAACCGCTTGAGCAAGAAGTCCAGCTGCCACGGCCACTGTCTGCAGCATCAAGTGAAGTGCGATCCCCCTGATCCTGTGATAGCTCCTCTGTACTGGGAGAAGAAAGCACTGTTGCTCCAGCATACAGGCCTCTGTTCTCTGACAGCGGTGCATATGATCTATATGTAAATTAGAAAGGAAGAGAAATTTGGCAATGGCATAATCAGTGACAATCAGTAAATCAGTGTCAGAAATCTAAAGCAATTCATTACTTTACAAACAAATGATAGTTAATGAAAACCACAGAGGACACAAGTATCATCTACAGCATATCAGAGGGGTAGCCAGGTTAGTCTGACTCTGCAAAAATGAGAAGTCCTGTGACACTTTATAGACTAACAGATTTATTGGAGCATAAGCTTTTGTGGGCAAAGATCCACTTCATCAGGTGCACGTAGTGGAGGATGCGGCCCACTTCTAGAAGCTGATGTGGAAGTGTGGACACCAAGAGAAGAGACACTGCTTTTGTAGTTGGCTAGCCATTCACTATAAAACACTACATTGAATGGCTAGCCAACTATAAAAGCAGTTTCTCCTCTCTTAGTGTTCACACTTCCACATCAGCTGCTAGAAGTGGGCCACATCCTCCCTGACTGAATTGACCTCGTCATCTCTGGCCTTCCTCTTGATTGGTACTCCTTTCTTTTCATGTGCTTGTATATTTATACCTGCCTCTGGAATTTCCACTACATGCATCTGACAAAGTGGGTCTTTGCCCACAAAAGTTTATGCTCCAATAAATCTGATTGTCTATAAGGTACCATAGAAGTTCTCATTGTTTCTACAGCACAGTTTCCCTATATTCAAAGTTTAATGTAATTTGTATTAATGACTTGGCGAATTTCTTTCTGTAAGGCTATCTTAACATAGCTCTTCAGTCCTTACTAAAAGGTATTGATGACAAGTGACATACATGGGATTTGGTTGAAAGTCCCCCCACTACCAATCTGTAAAATAAGAACAATACTGTACTTAAAATACTTCCTGTTACAACACTATCCCACTACAATGGAGGTAAGCTAAAGGATAGAAAGCAAGTCTCTCACAAAAGTGGGAAAATTTCTACACAGATGCAGAGGTATCTTTTAATGTAAACATACATAAATTCTTACCCTAAACTGTATTGATCTGGTTCAATCATGGGTCTTCTATCAATTCTCCCCACACCAAGATTAGTCTCCACAATGCTGACAGAATGCCTCTGTCTCCTCTCATCATGCAGTGAGACTGGCATGGAGTCAAATGAAGAATTGCTGACAATACTAGATCTGGAAGAAATTTCGCTGTGACCAGAATCTGAAAAGTTATCCACTGTGCCACTAGGAGCCAAAGTATAACCTGCATACAGAACAGAACAACATTAAATACATATTCTAAAAATTTACAACAAAATGACTTCTTAAAAAATTTCAACCATTAGCATAGATAGTATCAATACTATTGGAGCAAACAATTACAGATACATTTCAGCAAGAAGAGCAGCACTGCATGCGACAAAAGCATGCAATGGGACCATCATTTAAATGTGGCTGTATTAAACGTAGGTTTAAAGATCAGCGGCAACATGAAATATTTGTATTTGTAAAAGTTTGATCTCTTCTTCACAAAATTACCAACAAATGTATTACTTCCCACATGAAAACATTTCCTTTTATGGGATTTAACACCCAGTCTTGCAGTACTGTTTACATCTATGTATGTTAACACAGAATATGGGAGGAGGGATGGTTGGAACATAGGAACTGCCATGCTGGATGAGGTCAGTGGCCCATGTAGTCCAGGAATCTCTTCTCAACATTGGCTACTCAGGGAAAAGGGCAAAATACTCTGCATTACACCCTCAGTTCTTCCTAACATCCCAATATTTAAAGTTTGCCTGAAGTCCTGAAGCATGACGAGTTATTTTCCTTCTATACCTTTAAGTATTTGCAATAACAACTCTGGACTTACATGTTGTTATCTATATAAATATCTTACCTTAAAAAAATTCTGCTACGCTTTTGGCTTCAGATATACCTGCACTACATTCCACAAACTAGTTGTAGAAAAGGTTTTTATTTTACCAATTTTGCATTTACCACCTTCCGAGTTCACATTATGAAACAAGGTGAACAGAAGATCCAGTTCTACTATCACCTCTCTAACAGTAATTTTTTATCCTATCCCTTCTTATTCATCTCATTTGTGAGGTAACCAATCCTAATCTTTTCAGTCTAAATCCCCTTCCATAATTCTTCCATAGCCTTTTGGGGGGAGTATGACCAGAACGGAACACAATATTTTAGATGAGGATTTTACACTGATTTAAATAATGCTTTAGTATTTTCCTTATTCTCCATCCCATCTCTTGGTCCCTTTCTAACATTTGGTTTATTTTCTCCACCACTGGCTGTATTTGTTTTGGAAACAAGCAAGTGAAAACAAAGTATTTAGGAAACACCACCATTTTTACAATAGCGACGAGGAGTCCTGTGGCACCTTATAGACTAACTGAAGTGTAGGAGCATAAGCTTTCGTGGGCAAAGACCCACTTCGTCAGATGCATGCATGCATCTGACGAAGTGGGTCTTTGCCCACGAAAGCTTATGCTCCTACACTTCAGTTAGTCTATAAGGTGCCACAGGACTCCTCGTCGCTTTTGCAGATTCAGACTAACACGGCTACCCCTCTGATACTTGACATTTTTACAATGTTACTGGGGATTTCTTTTAGTTGATGACAGAAAGTAAACAATTGAACACCTAATTCTGCAGTTTAAAATTATTTCCAACGGATATGTGTACAGTATAGATAAAACAGAGTATAGCTTCTGCCCTCTGTCTCATATCACAATGGAATTAAGTATTTAGAAAAATTTGGAAAAATTAAAAGGTGGCAAACTCAAAATTGATAATACAAAATACTTGTTCATACAGTGTGAAACTTGCATGTGGAACTCATTGCCATAGGAACTGAGGTATAGAAAGTAGCAAGAATTAAAAAGGAAATCAACATTTCTTGTATAAAAATATCCAGAGTTACAGTAGTTAAGATAACAGAAATTTTGGATGGGATATTAAGCCACATACTTCAGGGTTTAAACCAATCTCTAACAGAGATCAGGATGGGACCTACTTATTGTACCTAGTGCTGGTTTTTTAAAGCTTCCTCTGACATTTTTGGTACTGATCACTGACAGACAAAATACAGGACCATATGTATTAAGTTTGATAGTATGCCAATTCCTTATTCATACACTCCAATATATTATTCATACAACCTTCACCATCTTATCCAAAAAGGTTTCCAATATATGTTCCACTTACGTGAGGTGTTACAAGAGTCATTTCCTCTAAGACAAAGTCACTTACTTTAGCATGCTCTCTCATTTTGTCTCTATGTTTTTTGCCAAGAGTGAAGAATACTTTGGTAGTGGGGTTGTTTGCATGATAGCATAGAACATAGCAGTCAATTCATTTTGCATGTAAAGGACTGATTGCCTTGCAAATCTGGGCCTTGATTATAGAACTGCATGTGAGATTTGTCAGCTGAAACTGACATCTACTCCTTTGTTTTCAGGCAGTTAACATTTTCTAGACTATGGCTACAGAAGCGCAGCTGCACCCAAGTCGCTCTACGCTGATGAGAGAGATACTGGCATAAATGATAGTGTAAACATAGATAGTTTATTATGAAATGAGTTATTTAGAAAAGTGAACAAAATCCAGTCAGTCATTTTTTATTCCCTGAGCATGAGAGAAAACACACTGTTTATGCTTTAAAAAAATCCAATCACTACTTTATGGAAAGATAATTCAAAAATGGTTCAAGTATAAAAGTTCAAATATGTGCATGGCAAATGAAAGAGTAAAACAGAGGAGCAGTCCATGATCTTGTAACTGTAATAAACATTTAAATATATCGCACACACAAACAGCTCTCTTATATACAACTTTATGCTACATAAAGCTACACTTTAGGGGCACACTCCAAGGGGAAAAAAAACTGCATTAAACACAGACCTCTGTGCTGAATGCTCCCCACTATCCAGACTCCGAAGAGCCTTCAAAACTGAATCGGTTTATTCAGTCACCTTTCACAACTTTTTAAAATTCTCTTTTGAATTTTCTTGGGTGGCATCTGGTTCACTGACAATATCCCACTGTACTATTATAATGAGATTTTTGGACTGTCTTTTGTCAGATTTAGGATATGGTTAGGGAACCAGTAAGTTGTAACAGAGCTTCAGAGAACACAGGAAAAAAGAAAGATATATAATATAGGTCATTCATCCACAAGCATGAAATTTTTATTTTGGGTTTGCAATTCAACATTAAGCTTCAAAGAGATTTCAGTGGAACTACACAGTTTATGCTAACTGAGGTTCTGTCCCTAACACTGTCAAAGCTGATTAAAGTTTAAAGAGAAAATGTAAGATTAGTTCCTGGTGCCACTAAATCTTGGAAATGCTTTGAAACTTAGAACCATTTTTATGTATTGCTCTTCCAAAACCACAGAATTTCAATTCCTCTCCATATATCTGATCCCAATTCTTTTTTCAATCAATGCACTGGCCTTGATCAAATTCATATAAATTCACACCCTGCTAAAGCTTTTAAGATAAAATAATGCTGAGATCTTAAAAAAACTCAAGCTGATTATCAAAGCCTTTTCTGCACAAGATCCTCCTCCTTCTCACCCTTCGAAAAATTCACTACAGCAGAGCTTTTGGACATATATTTGTACTTTTGAGGGACAGATCAGACCCCCATCCCTTTTAAAGCACTCAGCCAATTGTTCTTATGATCTTTTTCTTTTTGGCTTTGTTAATCCCACCTATCCTATAGGTCCATGGTGCATTGTTATTCTTGTTACTGTTCTCACTTCCAAGAGAAGAGGAGGAACTGGTTAGATCCGACTGTCTGGAGCCATAAGATCTCAGCTGATTGCCACTGGCACCTAGCAACAGGATGAGAAAAGAGTTTAGATATCCATTTGTCAGAAACAGGAGAGAGAGAGAGTGATACTCATATGCAATGCACACGAGTTTCAATTTCTCGGCATCACAGTGCTATTTTGGTGGATGTTATTACTATAGTGAATTCTAAAACCATCCAAGCTCTATCAAAAATGTGCGCTCTTACTGTGTGGAGGTCAACTCTAGCATAGATTTTTTTATATTCAACTTTCTCTCATGCAGTCATTAAAATTGATTTCTATGTTATTTATGAGAAAATGACCTTGATATTACCCGCTATAGGAATATACTATTCCATTTCTATATTTTTTTATACAAGAAAAGCAAGAGTCTCCACTTTATCTTTTTTTCCTCATAATTTATAATCAAAGCCAGTACAATGAAAAAAAGGAAACAGGACAGAAATTCATCAGGTGTCTTAAATCATCTTGTTTAAACTCATTTGCAGTTTTGGCTGGCCACATTTGACAGTGATCTCTACTAATATATTTTAAGATAATTTTAAATAATTTCACAGAAACCATCTCAGCCAAGAAAGTTTCATTATGCAAAGCCATTTGTCAAATGTCCAGCTTGATTCTTGGGAAGACTAAGATGGCAACATAAAGGAAATGTAATGTGTTAGTGAACGGAGGCTTGAACACTCTAGTTTTTTCATCTTGCTTCGGTCCCTCCTCATCTAGAACAATTGCACAGAAGGTCGGTATGATTTTAATGTGCAGAAGGCTGGGTTAATATACCCAGTGGTTCTGCAGTGTGCTACTGTCACTCCAAACTTCTGCTCATGTATGCTGCCTATGGTAGAAGGCAACTGTTTGTCTTAAGTAGCAGTAAGGAGAGTTGCTTAGCACGATGGCTCCAGGATATTCTAATCACCCTGCGTTGTGATAACAGGATGGCTCTTGAGGCATCTGCTTGGGCATCACTTCTCCCCTCTCCTGTCAATCCTAATGTGGCAGCATAATAATGAAAGGATTTCACACTTAGGTAGCAAGAGGCAAGCTGGGGTGTAAATACAGCCTGCTAATCTGAGTTAGATGTCTGTGTAGATCATACTACCACACACAGAAAGTGCACTTACTCGACTTTCAAACCCATGTAGATTAGTGTGCACTAGTGAACTTTTAATTTGCTAGCAAAATCCACATGAACACAGCTAATGTGCTGTAGATTTATACTCTAGCTTGCCATGCACTGATTTGTTCATTTAGACAAGCAGTTAGTTTACCAGATCACCTCACAGCTATTACTAAAGTCTGTGGGTTTCAGGAAAAGAATGAGAAGAATTGCACAGATTATACCTTTTCTTGGAGAGGTCTGCGGTGAAGTGGGAGGAGAAGACAACTGTGAAGATGCATTTGATATTGTGTCTTCAGCTTGCTTCTTATGACGGTCCAAAATCCCCTCTTCAGACAATGAAAGAATTTTCTTTAACGCTTGTGGGGAGTTAATACCTTTAAGGAAGAATAAACAAATGTATGTTTGGATGAAGCTGAAAATACAAATACCTGTTAATTTTACATTGTATTATAGGGACACTGTAAAAATTAAATATTTTCTTCTTTGAGGTACTAATACCACTTTAAGAGAACATGTTTAGCAACGCAACCACTCTAAATGACGTATCACATTTTCAAAAGCAAATATTGATTGTGAGTACCCAATTTAAGATACCTTGAACAGGCTGGATTTTTGGAGAGCAGATGCACAAACGCTTTGAAAAATCAGGCCCCTTTATGATAGCTCAGATTGGTCACTGAAAAATGGAGGCACCCATCACTAATGGCTTTTGAAAACTTAATCCCCAAATCTAGTGCATCAGCTAGAAGAGAAGCTTCTGCCTGATGGAAATAGGTCTACTACTGAGATGGATAAGCCACCCAGACGTTTTACTAGGATAAGTTTTCTCCTGACCATCTGCAGGTAGAGAATTTAGATATGCTATTTAAATTGACAGACAGAGAACTGGATCACAACTTGAACTAAATACAGTACATACACTTGAACTATACATACAGAAAGATTATTAATATAAACACATAACAAACCACTCCCACCCTCACATTGTACTTACCAAATGGTGGGAGGTCTTTAACTGGTACTTTCTTGCGAGAGGGATAGAGGGACACAGCAGGGACCTGTAATGCTTGGTTTATTTTATGTTGTTGCTGCATCTTCTGCTGAATTCCTGCTCTAGGTGCCACTGGTGACGTTTCTTGTTTCCCAGACCGTTTGTCACCTGGATTCTTCGGTACTTTGTAATATATGGAAGAAACAAGGAATTAAGTTCTATTTCAGCAATATTTATGTGAAAGGTTCAAAATTTCTTATTTTTCTGTCCCTAACCCAGATTCCTGCTTTTGTCAGTAAACTGGTTAAAGTTTACGTTAATTAGTTAACAGGTTAAACATTAGGTTAACTGATAATTTACATCCCTATTTTGCACACAAGATAAACATGCACCTACTGTGGGATCCACATCGATTGCAACAGCTCAAAGAATGTCAATTACTACAATTATCTCTACGAATTGGTGGCTGGATATTTTGCTAATGCATCTGTTTAATATCAGTGGCTTTAGGGAGTTGTACTTGAATGACTGTTTCTTTAGGGGAGGTCTGAAAGTGTAGTGCTGGATGCAGACAGTGCAGTAAGTCAACCTAAGCTATGTCATTTCCAGCTACATTATTCACATAGCTGGAATATTGTAGTTTAGGTCAACTTACCCCAGTAGTGTAGACAAGGCCTGAGACTTGAAGCTTAATGTAGAAAAGGCTGAGGGTAGTCTTTGTACAGCCAGGAAAAAAAAAGAGAGAGAGGCAGAGAAGACAATTGATGTCCTCTTACTTGATCGTGAAGGGTATACTTGCTGCTTCTCTCTTAGGTACTGTTACGTTGGGGTTGTTTTTTAATAATAGACTGTTGCAGGATGAGGAGGTAAAAGCATTAACCAAGTTTGCGTTGATCTCTTTGAGCTCTTTTGACCTTTTCCTTTGATGTGCACTGCTCAAGAATTTGTTGCCTGAAGTCAGACTACTGCAGTGTACTTGGGACTATGCCTTGCGACCATTCAGAAAAATTAAGCTAGGGCGGAATGAAGCTAACTGCCTGTTTATTAAAAAAAATACGAGCAAGCTGCATGCTATGCTCACTATGCTACACTTTTGTGGCCAGAGAGCGTGATGACATCATTCTGTTGCCCGACAGGAAAACCTTTTTATTTTACACACACACACACACACACACACACACACACACACACACACACACACACACACACACACACACACACACACATCCCCCCCCCCCCTTAGTTCTGGATTCATGTTTGTTTCTAAGTGAAGTTTAAGGTGTTGGGTTTGGCATATAAATCCTGACTGGTTTGCAATCTAGCTACTGGAGCAATTGTGTCTCTTCCTGTGTTATACTAATACCACAGCAGTTCCAGTTAATGGAAGTACCAATTATAATATTTCAGTTTCAAATGGAGAGGACTTTGAATTAGATATGAAATGTTCCCTCTAACTGAAACAAAACATTATTTTATTTTCCTCTAAGTATAATAAATACAGCTTTCTTAAAAATAGTACTTCACATTGGCAAACAAATTAAAAACATTGTAGTATCTGCCCAGTATAACCATAGTTATTAAAGGTTAATTATCCATTCTTTCTTATTTGACTGTTTCAGTATGTATCCCACTGTAGGTGACTGGCAATCAGTATCCTCACAGAATGATAGCAATAAGGAGTTTCAGTTGCATTAGTCATATAGTGACTGAAGCATTGCTCTCCCAAACTTTGCATCTGATCTAAATGCTTAGTTAGGGACATAATATCTGACTAAGGTTATGGGGTAGCTTCACAAGATATTGATGCATCCCTCAAACAGGCAGAAAACATTGCCTGTGCTCTGGTAGAACGAGTTTTAACATTTGGTGGAAGTAGTTCATAAGACATCCGATAACAAATGGGAATATATTATATGATCTACTTGAAGATTCTTTGTGATAAGATGGCCTGGCCTTTTAAAGGGCTACATAAAACTACAAAAAGACAAAGGGATAGTATAAAAGGTTTAGTTCTTTTTGATTCATAAAGTAACCCTCTGGAGATGGACAGAATACATAACTTCTTTTCTTCTTGCATCCAGACCTATACAAAAAAGAGCTACGCAGGTTGATTCAATGGTTTACGTGGGATTCTGAGGCCACCTTAACGATGAACCTGGCATGCAGACAATGTACAACTTCATTTCTGTGAAAGCACATATAGAAAAGTCTGACCTGGAGGGCCTGGAGCTCTCTGATCCTCTTTGCCAAGGTAATGATAATCAGAAAAAAGTCATAAGGGTAAGACAGCAATTCAAAAGGAAGCATCACGTGCTTTAGTAGGAGGAAGAGGAGGGAGTTAGATCCCTAATCAAACAGTAAATATGCAGAAGGATTTTGAGGAACTTGGATACCATTGGGTGAGATAAAGAACATGACTGAACCACAGAGTAGAAAAGTGACATTGTTGCTGGCTGGATGGGCCTCAAGAGTGCTGAATGCCAGGGCAGCATACAGGTCTCCCACATCTGTAGATTGAGTGAGATGGAGAACCAAGATGGAGAACTACTTTCATTTCCAAGAGAACTTGCTTGGGGATGTCCCTTCTTATGAGAATTCCCTAGACCTACCAGGAACAGACAAGCTGTTAAGTGCAATGACTGCAACGCTGGATGCAGTATATGATTGCAACTCTGGGATATATGTCCGAAAAGACTGGGAGGTGGAAGGGGGCCAAACAGATATCTGCAACAGGTCTGACAGACAAAGCTGCCTCTTCCGATAAGGAGCTATGAGGTTCAGTGTGCTTTTGTCCCATCTGATCTTCACTATTATGCTGTGGATCAGAGATATCAGGAAAAGCATATAAAAAGCCTTGAATCCACTGTAAAAGCAAAGCATCTGGCAGCCAATGGCTTTCTGAAGTAAAAAGTTCAGATATCTGGTGCAATCCTAGATGACAAAGACGTCTGTTGTGTGAATCCCCCACTGATTGAATATCAGCTCTATAAAGAATGACTACTTACCTCATAACTGATTCTTCGAGATGTGTTGCTCATGTCCATTCCAATATAGATGTGTGCAGGTGCCATCAGAAGTTTTTCCCTCAGCAGTACCCTTAGGGCCCGCAGGGAGCCCCTTGGAGTGGTGCCAGTATACCAGCCCATATATATCCCTGCTGGCCCCCTCATCCACTTAGTTCCTTCTTACCAGCATACTCCCGATAAAGGGTGGTGGATGGGGATTTGGAATGGACATGAGCAACACATCTCAAAGAATCACAGTTATGAGGTAAGTAACCGTTCTATCTTCTTCGAGTGATTGTTCATGTGCGTTCCAATATAGGTGACTCCAAAGCAGAACCTAAAGAGGTGGGTTGGATGATGAAACTACAGATGCGTGGAGGACCGCCCTACCCAGGGCAGCGTCCCCTCTGGCCTGATGTGACAGTGCATAGTGGTTGGCAAATATATGGATGGAGGACCATGTGGCAGCTCTGCCGATGTCCAGGATGGGAACCTGCGCTACGAAAGCAGTGGAGACGGCCACTGCCCTCGTGGAGTGTGCTCTAAGGGGCGGAGCTGAAACGCCCACCAGGGTGTAGCACTCCCTGATTCAGGCAGTTATCCAAGAGGCTATCTGCTGAGTGGACATGAGTTGGCCCCTCATGTGCTCTGTGATAGTCACAAAAAGTTGTGGCAACCTCTGGAATGGTTTGTCCTGTTTAAATAAAAGGCTAGTGCCCTACGGACGTCTAGAGTGTGTAAAGCCTGCTCTTTCCCAGATGCATGCGGGTTAGGGTAAAAACCCGGTAGGAAGATGTTCTGGGAGGTGTGGAAGGATGACACCACATTCGGCAGGAAAGCCGGGTTGAAGGCGGAGCTGAACCTTATCCTTAAAAATTATCGTGTAGGGGGGATCTGATGTGAGTGCCCTAAGCTCAGATACCCACCTGGGGGAAATGATCGCCACCAGGAGAGCCACCTTATAAGAAACGTGGAGGAGGGAGCACGTTGCTAACGGTTTGAATGGGGGTCTCATAAGTTTGGAGAAAACCAAGTTTAGGTCCCACTGGGGAACAGGCAGGCGGACGTGGGGATAGAGCCTGTCCAGGCCTTTCAGGAACTTGTTGACCACTGGATTGGCAAATAGGGTTTTTCCCCCCTCCCCCAGGTGGAAGGCCAAGATAGCTGCCAGGTGAACCTGGATGCAGGAGGAAGAAATATGCTGGAGCCTAAGGTCCAACAGGTAATCTAGGATCAGGAGGGTTGGAACTCACCTTGGGTGCACCCCCTTCTGGGAACTCCAACAGCAGAACCACTTCCACTTAGCCAGATACATGGCCCTGGTAGAGGTTTTTCTGCTACCCAGGAGATCCTCCTGAACCCGTTCAGAGCAGTGGCGCTCCTTTGTCATTAACCACGGAGCTTCCATGCTGTTAGGAGCAGAGATTGCAGGTCCGGGTGGCAGAGCCTGCCTGAGTCCTGGGATATCAGGTCTGGGACCAGTGAGAGGGATACGGGCCTCTCGCAGGAGAGGCTGATGAGGGTCAAGAACCAATATTGCCTGGGCCATACCGGGGAGATTATAATCAGGGACGTCCTGAACTCCCACACTTTCAGGAAGACCTTGTGAACTAGCGGAAAAGGCAGGAAGGCATACAACAGGCCTCACGGCAAGGGGAGGAGGAGAGCATTCCCTAAGGAACCCAGCCCCTGACTCATGAGGGAGCTGAAATGTGGGCACTTCTTGTTCTGCCTCTGGCAAACAGGTCCAGGTCGGGAAACCCCCACACGCGGAAGATGGTATTGGCTATATCCTAGAGCAGGCACCACGCATGGCCTACAAACAATCTGCTCAGCCTGTCTGCCAGGACGTTCTGGGAACCTGGGAAATAGAAGGCCATCGGGTTGATGTCTGCTCTGATGCAGAGGTCCCACAGGGGGATCGCCTCCAAGCACAGGTGAGTGGAACTTGCCCCGCCCTGCTTGTTTATGTACTCCACCGCTGTTGTGTTGTCCGACAGAAAGAGGACAAACTTGCCCTTCAGGTGGGGAAGGAAAACCACACAAGCCAATCGGGCTGCCCAGAGCTCCCTGACATTGATATGCAGGGAGGTTTCGTCCGCAGACCAAAAACCTTGCGTGTGGAGATCTCCTAGGTGAGATCCCTAGCCCGTGTCCGACGCATCAGTGACCAGTTGGATGGACGGCACTGGTCTGAAGAATGGAACCCCTGCACAGACCTCCACCTGGTGGGTCCACCATTCCAATGCAAGGAGGTTGAGGGCAGGGACTGTCAGCACCCTGTCTCAAGAGTGGACGACCGGGTTGTGGACTCGCAATAGCCACATCTGTTGCGGGAGCATGCGCAGTCTGGCGTGTTGCACTACATAAGTGCAGGTGGCCAGGAGGCCCAGTAGATGCATGGAAGTCTGGGCGGTGGTCACTGGAAAGTTCTGGAGCACCCTGACCGCCGTCTGCATCATGAGAAACCGGGAGCTGGGCAGAGAGGCTCTCTGTGCCAGGGAATCTAAGGGTAGCACCAACAAACTCTATTGTCCGGGTAGGAGTCAGGGTGGATTTGTCCAGATTCAACAAAAGGCCTAAGATTTCAAAGAGTTTGAGGGCTGTGGTGATGTGGGCTCCCACCTGAGTCTCTGACTGCCCCCTCAGGAGCCAATCGTCTAGGTAGTGGAACACCTGGAAACCCCTTTTCCTGAGTTTGGCAGCCACCCCTGCCATACATTTGGTGAAGACCTGAGGGGCCATAGAAATACCAAAGGGGGGGCCATGAATTGATAATGGTCTGGGCTCACAGTAAACAGTAGGAACCTTCAATGGCGGGACGTAATTGAAATGTGAAAATAAGCGTGTTTTAAGTTGAGGGCAGCGTACCAGTGTCCGGGGGCTAAGGAAGGGATAATGTACGCCAGAGTCACCATTTTGAATTTTGTCTTGATGATGAAGGAATTTAGAGCTTTGACGTCCAGAATGGGATGAAGGCCCCCCTTTTGCCTTTGGAACCAGAAAATAAGGGGAATAAAATCCCCTGTTCCGAAACTCAGGGGTAATGCGTTCCACCACCCCTAGCGTGAGGAGATGATTTACTTCTTCCTGTAGCAGAGGCTCGTGAGAGGGGTCTCTGAAAAGGGATGGAGTAGGGGGCTGGGAAGGCAAGGGACATGTGGAAAGGGATTATATAACCCCTTCCCACTATCTCCAGCACCCATTGGTCCGATGTAACAGACCGCCAGGGCTGGAGGAAATGGGATAAATGGTCCCAAAAAAGTAGAGGGGAGACTGGTAAGATGCCCTTGAGGGTCCCATCAAAAACCCTGACGGAGTCCCGGGGGATTGTTAGGGGGCTCCTGGTTATTATTGGGGGATACGCAAGGCTGGCACCTGTCGTTCCTGCCATTGCCACTCCTGCTCCTACAGCAAGCGAAGTCGGAGCGTGGGCCCTGGGGAAGCACTCTAGGAACATTCCTATTTGAGTAGGTACGCCTCTGGGTAGGAGTGTACAGGCCCAAGGACTTTAACGTCGCCCTGGTATCCTTGAGGCCATGAAGCCTCTGGTCGGTCTGCTCTGAAAAGAGTGAGGGGCCCTCGAAAGGGAAGTCCTGAATGGTATTTTGGAGCTCCAACAGCACCCCAGAACCCTGGAGCCAGAGGGGGTGTTGGCATGCAGAATGTCTACAGTAGGATCCGAGTTATTGGAAACCTTCTCCGCTTGAACCCCCAAATTTGGGCCAGAACCATTGTGCACCGAAGCCGGTGCACTCTGGGAGGCCAGTGCGAAGTCCGGTGCCAGTACCCGTCAGAGCTGCTTCCAGGAGGAGGATCTTAAGGTGTGACTCCTTCTCACGTTTTGTCTTGGGCTTGAAGGCCTTACAGATTTTACAGGCTTCTGTAACTTGTGCTTCTCCCAGACATTTTAAGCACGATGAGTGTGGGTCACTGCATGGCATAGGCCTATTGCACTTTTTGCAGGGCTTAAAACCTTGCAGGCCAGGCATGTCTTGCTGTGGGCACACGGTGCGCCGCGGCGGGGAGCAATCAACAGAAACAACAAAAAAGTCTTTAACTTAAATTGCAGACACTATGCTGAAGATGGTAAGAAGGAACTCAGTGGGTGAGGTGGCCACAGCAGGCGTAGATATGGGCCAGTATACTGGCGCCACTCCAGGGGGGCTCCCTGCGGGCCCTAAGGGTACTGCTGAGGGAAAAACTTCCGATGGCACTTGCACAATGCGCGCACACACCTATATTGGAAAGCAATGAGCAATCACTCGAAGAACTACTCATGGCTCCTTACTTTGTGTATGCTTAAGAAGTTGGTTTGGTTTGGTTGTTGCTGACTCCTGGAAGGTTCCAATCCAGTGTTGACAGTACTATGTCCATTACTGGATGGCTTTTTGGCAAAGGGATGATTAACTAAGTCTTTCCTGTATGTTTAGACAGTGCACTACAGCTGTACTGTGAGACAAGATTTGCACAATGGAGTTTTGCAGGATAGATAGAAGTGGTTTACAAGTCGTTCTAATGATCCTGAGATCCATGATTTATGTGGAGTTTCAATTTGGCCTGGAACCAGGGCACCTGAATCTGTAGTTGGTTGAAAGAGACTTCTCAGGCTGTACTGGTGAATCTTGGATGAGTTTCATTGGCAGAGAAGGACAGAATGAAAACCCCTTTAACGCATTCTTGGAATATAGCTACTAATTTAGCTTCCTCAACTCTAGAATGAAACTGTAGCCCTCTTAAGAGATCACGTGATGTTTGGACAGGGAGCACAAACAAAAGGAAGCAAAACAAACAAAGGAAGTCTTTCTTCACACAACACACACTCATGGTGTGTAATCATTTGCCAGAGGATGTTGTGAAGGTCAAGAATACAACAAAGTTAAAAAAAAAGAACTGATAAGTTCATGAAGGATATGTCCATCAGTGCCATTAGCCAGGATGTCTTAAAGGAGAAGCTGTGTTAGTCTGTTACTTCAAAGCTTAAAAAACAAGTGGTCCTGAGCACCTTAGAGACTAAAAAAACAGATAGTATCATGAGCTTTAGTGGGCACAGCCCACCTCTTCATATGACAAATAAGTGCATTGTGCCCACAAAAGCTCATCATACAATCTATATATTTTTTTGAAGCAAAATGCAGGACAATGTAGCACTTTAAAGACTAACAAGATGGTTTATTAGATGATGAGCTTTCGTGGGCCAGACCCACTTCCTCAGATCAAATAGATAAAAATATATATTTTTTTGTTAGTCTCTAAGGTGCTACGACTCATTTTTTCAACTTTTTTTTTATTAGCCGGGATGAACAGGGATACAAAACCAGGCTTTGAAGTATCCCTAGCCTCTGTGTGCCAGAAGTTAGGACTGGGTAATGGGGAATGGATCACCTGATGATTGTCGCTGTTCTGTTACTTTCCTCTGAAGCACCATCCAAAGAGAGGATAATGAGCTAATAAACCATTGGTTCTTATCTGCTATTATATATACTGGCTATGTATTTCTTTTCTCAAATGTATTTGTTCTTGGAGTGACACCCACAAGGTAGCTTATATCCAGTCTCACCAGCCCACTGTGAAACGACTGTTCAAACTGGATGTCTCAGACACCAAAGAGCCACTCCTATGATTCAGCAAAACATCTAAGGGCATGTGGTGTGGACTTGTGACCTCTGACTCCATCTTTGTCAGTAACTTTCCATACAGAGGCTGTGGGTTTTATTTGCAACAGTAAATGTCCATGAACACTGAAGAGGATATAAAAGACACATGACATCTCCATTTTGCCGTGTGCCTGCTCTAAATCTCTAGACTGTGGATTTACAACTAGGGGTATTTTGGACTAAGAACCTTCCAATCTTAGATGTTACCAGAGAAACTTTTGGAAACCAGCAGACTATTCCATTACTGCTACAAACCTGATCTAACGATCTCACAATTATTTGTATGTATAGGATCTTTTAACCATTTATAACAATTCTTTTCTTAATACATTCTTAGTTAATTCACTCAGGATTGGCGGACATGATAGTTAGGTAAGATCTGAGATATATATTGACTTGGGGAAACATGTCTTATCCATTGGGATTAGTAACAACCCCACATTCGGTGATCTGGGGTTTCATTAACCTCTCACCGTATTAAACTTATCTGTTTGGATGGTAACCAAGGCCTGGAACGCGTAAGGGGGGCAGCATTTGGCTTCTTGTTAAACAGTGTGATTCTACTGGTTTGAACCAGTATGATTCTACAGACTGAACCACCAGCTTGGGAGGGGAATGTCTACTAGGTTTCTTGCAGTCTGCATTGAGTGTGACATTATCAGGGTTGTCCATCCCAAACACCTGTGTCACTATGACAACTTCCTGGTGACTCACTTTCATCCAGCAATTTAGATTTTTATAATGCCACCATCACCATGTTGTCTGAATAGCTCCCTGATCCTGGCTGAAAGGGAGTGCAGAAAGCATCTTGCCAGTGATGCTATCTTCTCAGATGGGTTGGGACTGACCAGTCAGTAGGCAGCCATTTGAGTCCAAATATGTCACAAACCTTGGGACCCTTCCTCACCATCCCTAATGGCACACAATTCTAAGTGCTGTTTACACAATAGAAGAAATTAAACTTTTCTCTTTTGTAGATAATTAGATCACACACAAAAAAATCCATAAGCAAATTAATCTCTCTCCTCTGCTGAGCTTGAGGATCTTGGCCTGGAACAGTAGGGTTTAGTTGGAGGGAGGTGGAGGAATCATTTTCTATCTACCTAAGATGAGAAAGCCCTCTGATTGCAGTAGCAGCTGTAGGTAAGATGAGAGGTTCTCCCTCCCCCCCCCCCCCCAATCTGCTTTTGCAGGAGAATCTCAGGAAATTCTTGTGTATTTCCCACGGAGCCCAAGAGATGCATCTTTCTGTGCAAACTTTATAAAACCTGTCCATATTGTATATCTAATGGATGACTTCATTCTTGGAAATCACAGCTTTTCAGCATCCACAAATTATTATGGCCATTGTTTTTCTATATATAGCCCAGGAGTTAAATTACATGAAGATGTAAGTGGTTATCTATCATACTTATTGAAAGCACTCACATGTGTTGGTAGCTGGCTCACACTGCAGAGACAGAGTCTGGAGGCTCTCTTCATCCATTTCCAGGTCCAAGTTAGAGAGGTACTGCTTCACTTTTCGTGCCATCTGAGCATCTTCATACAGTTTTTTGGCATTGAGAAAGGAACTGCGACGAACCCGCTTTTTGTGTCCTCCTGTTTGTGCAACATCTAGCACTGCTGCATTTGTACTGCCCTGACTGAGAGACCTGAAGTGAAGTGAGAAAGGAAAAATATAACTTAGTCCAGCACAGTATCACTTCATAAAGAGGAAACATGCAAAAGTTGCATGAATGTCAGTCTATGGTCAAAGCTTACATGCCTCATTCCAGTAAGTCAAACAGGTATAATAGACAGAAGATGAGGATCAAGAAATCTTTTTACTTGGTTAAAAAATAATTTTTGTATAATTAAAATAAAATAAGTCCCTGGAACCTATTTTTCTCCAACTAGGCAATGTCCCTTCACGCATCTAGAAAAGCATTCAAGCTAGCTCTCTCATGTAAGTCAACTACTGAGAAGGTTGGAGCATTAAGAAAAGCTCATGCAGCAAGGCAACACTGACAGACAACTGTAGCTGAGCCTCAAATGTAAATACATATTATCTAGAAAGTCTTCAACATAGTCAATTTGGTTTTATAAAAACTTAAATTTCATAATGAGGAAAAATGCTTTTTTTATTCCCTCACTTGAGTATGATGAGCTTTTTGTTAAACAAATGATCAATTAGTTAATGAAGAAATAAATATCATGCATTTCAATTGGTGTATGTAAATATGGAAGCTATCTGAGTGGCTTCTGATTTGTTAAGAGTAAAAAATGGAGTCTGGATTGTAGAGTGAAAATATAGTTAGTTGAGCTGTAAAAAACATGATACTTCAATTTTTCACATTGGTGGATTTCTTCCTCACTCATTTATCAGGCATAGGTAAAATGGTTGTAAATTTTAGTTGTACATCTATTACCATTCTATTTTGGAATTTCTTGTATATTATGAGCCAAACTGGTTATATTAAAGTCAATTCATGAATATACTAAATACACAGCCCTTCCCCATATCACACTCAAAAATATCTGTTAATAGTTTCACAGCTCTTGTGGTTTTTACTTCAAAAGCAAAAGCACCATTAGAGTCAATTTATTGTAAGTACAAAAGGGTTAAAAGAAAAATGTCAAAGCATCAGAAAATTAAAGATAGCAAGTAGAAAAACAATGCAAATGGTCAGAAACGAATGGATTGTCTGTGTGTGTTATCTCCAACCACTTACCCCAAACTCCTCCATTTCTTCTTCCTGCAAGTGAGAGCCACGAAGAGTGAAGCATGGGTTTAGGAAGAGACAGAGAAAGATCACAAGCTCAGAAAGAAAAGACCAGATCTCAGGACAAGCAGTACTAGAAGCCCACAAACTTTAAGAGTCTTATCTCAGTCGCACAATCTGAAATTAAAAACTCTTCCCGTTCAAATTGAGCGCATTAAACTGTTGCTACTCAAAACCTATCACTTCACATTCTCCTGCACTACTGATTTATGCTCAAGTTCAATTATTCCTATTTGTAGTAAATTGTGAAAAATTTAGATGGCCCTATGCTCAATATTTCATGCAATAAACTAGTACAGTATATATTCAAACAGGTTATCTTTATTTAGACTATGAATTGATGGGCTTTCATCATGGAACTGGGCAAAGTTGTGTCAGCAAAAGAATATAAAACACTGTTCCATCCATAGTAAGATCTATAATTCCTTTCTCTGGAGATATCTAAGAGTAGGTTAGATAAATATCTATCAGGGATGGTCTAGACAGTATTTGGTCCTGCCATGGGGGCAGGGGACTGGACTTGATGACCTCTAGAGGTCCCTTCCAGTCCTAGTATTCTATGATTCCTTTTAAAAACTGGTTTTAAAATGTGGATTCGATACAGAACTGTGATTACCTAAAAGTGTCACATGGTAGTGAGCAAGTCATCATACCTCTATAATGCTGTAATACAACCAGCGATACAGAAATTAAACAGTCCAATCTTGTAACTGAAAACCTCCATTGATTTCTGTGAGCGCTCCATGCATATGAAAGGATATGACCGAGGCCCCACATGCGTTAAGTGAAGACTCATCTTTCATTATTTAATTTGCAATGTTTCTTTTGTAAGGGCTGTGGAGGGCACTAGAGAAATACTTACTTTACTACTGATACTCAACTTTTTGTCTCAGTTAACTGAAGGTCTGTTGAAGACAAACTTACCTAGTTCTGAACATTACAGCAGGATCTATGTTCACAGAAGCCATTCGACCAACATGGCGAATTTCTTTTGCAATCATTCTCAGCTTCTCAAAATTGACCAAGCCTTCCACTTTTGAGTCATTTCCTATATTTAGTAACAAGACAAGTAAATCAATTACCAGCCTGAAATATCCATTTTATGCAGAGATAAAGAACCATGCTATTTTGCATTTACCTTCATGAAGAAACGTAAGGTCCTTTTTGATAACAGGGAAGAGTGGAATAATGGGAGGCTGTAGGTTTTGGCTGTTCAGGACATTACGATATTTTGCCATGTTCCTAGATGGATCAAACAAGTCTTGTAGATCTTGAAACAGCTTCTCGTATTTGCTTGGAAGTTTTTCCCAAGTAGTGCGGAGCCTTGCAACCGGTGCCAAATTCAGGCCACTGAAAATGGTTCATAAGGATTTTGTTTTGTTTGTCCAATTAAATAAAGACTATGCAAACTTCACAGAAAAAAACCCCATCAGACCCTAAATATAACACATTATACAATTTTGTGTAGCAGATGAATCAGGCAAATTGCTGCGGTACAGCAATATAACAAACAAGTGCAAATACTGGTAAGCAAAAATTGCCATTTGAAAAGGTACATTATAAAATCCATACATCTGTTATGAAAATGTATATTTTAGGTATAGATTTTATATTAGAAATAATAACTGATGAAATATAGACGACACAATATACTCTGATAAAACAGGTAATGCCTATGAACTAAGGGAAGCAATTAAGGATTATAAACAGAATTGGTATCTACCTCCTCTTATCTACACTTTACTATGCAAGTTTATAATCTGTAAACTTCTCCTGTAAACTCATGGGGCTCGTCTACATTGGCCCCTTTTCCGGAAGGGGCATGGTAATTTTTGAAATCGCAATAGGGAAATGCGCGGGGGATTTAAATATCCCCCGCGGCATTTAAATAAAAATGTCCGCCGCTTTTTTCCGGCTTTTAGAAAAGCCGGAAAAGAGCGTCTACACTGGCCCCGATCCTCCGGAAAAAGCGCCCTTTTCCGGAGGATCTTATTCCTACTTCAAATCGCAATAGGGAAATGCGCGGGGGATTTAAATATCCCCCGCGGCATTTAAATAAAAATGTCCGCCGCTTTTTTCCGGCTTTTAGAAAAGCCGGAAAAGAGCGTCTACACTGGCCCCGATCCTCCGGAAAAAGCGCCCTTTTCCGGAGGATCTTATTCCTACTTCAAAGTAGGAATAAGATCCTCCGGAAAAGGGCGCTTTTTCCGGAGGATCGGGGCCAGTGTAGACGCTCTTTTCCGGCTTTTCTAAAAGCCGGAAAAAAGCGGCGGACATTTTTATTTAAATGCCGCGGGGGATATTTAAATCCCCCGCGCATTTCCCTATTGCGATCTCTGAAACATGCCCCTTCCGGAAAAGGGGCCAGTGTAGACGTAGCCATGTGGTAATGTAATTATGGATCCACAGTCGCTCCTGGATTCCCAGACTATTAGTAACCAGCGATCCTTTCTCTAAATCTATACCTGATGATAGTGCAACGGCACAATGCATGTGCCTTGTCGCCTCCAGATGGAATTGCTAAAATAGGCTATATACTTAAGGAAATACAGAAGCTGTAAAAACTTGTGGTTTACTCCCTTCGTGTTGGGAAAAGGAACATTTTACACCAGTGAACCTGACTAGCTGTTCACTTCTGGCTGCAAAGGAAGTATTGATATCATCTATAATTCCAGCTACTGTTCAAGTCGTAGTTAACTGACAGGAAGCAGTTAAAATCAGCTGACATGGTGGAGTTAAATCACTCGTTTTAAATGCTTCAAGACTGACAAAAAAATTTCTAGCCGGGGCCTCTGTTCTGGTGTGTCTTATTGCTTCTGTTGCTCTCTTCAGCTCCACTTAGTGTAGAGTATTATACATTCTCCCACTAGGAACAATTTTTTTTTTTGGTCAACAGCTTAAGCTGCTAATAGTACAAAACTGCAATCAATAATATACACAAATGCAGGGTACACAGCACCTTTTGTGAGGTATCGCACATCCTTAACTCCCACAAGAAAACAGTGATTGAAGTCAAATAGCACTTCACAAGATGCATTCAGTATCTTGTAAGGATCAAGCATCAAGACAAAAATCCCCACAAAACCACCTGCTTTCTTATAATTGCAAATTCTTTTCACTCTCCACTGTCACCTATTACCCTTCCCCTAGCCAAAACTAAAATAGTAGAACTAGGGGATATATAATCTTTTTAATAACTCTCCTCCATACAGCTGCTGGATTTATTCTCACTCTTTGAGCATCCTTTGAATTTTTCTTCTAAATGTGACTCTGCCTTCCTTCTCAAAATTCTGGCTTTTCTTCTTTGCTCCACAACTTCTGCATTCCCCAATTCTGCTAGCCTCAGTTTTTATAAAGGTGGTAGGGGTGTAATTAATGTAATCAATTACTCGCTTCCCAGAGGCAGCAAGGGGCAGGTGGAGCAGGAGCTGGTGGAATCATCTTAAAAGCTGATTCCCTCCAGCACCATCCGTGGTGTCGCCTGCTCCCCCCCCCCCACCTCCAGCCCCCCGTGCTGCTGCCATCTACATGGTGCTACTGGGGCCCCCCATGGACAGGACTGCTGCCACAAAGCAGCCTCTGTCTGCGGCACGTGAACTGGCTGCAGACAGCGGCTGCTCCAGAGGGCAGGCAGCTCGGCTCAGTCTCGGCTCGCACCAGTTCCAGAACCTATCCCCGCTGCAGCTCTGAAGTTTAAAGTAGTAAAAAATGTAGTACATTTAAACTGCAGAGCTACATCGGGAGTAGGTTCTCGACGCAATCTGTACTGCAACCCTGCCTGGCTCTCAGTACATTTACACTGCATAACTCCAGCATGGATATGTCCTGGACTCAGCGCAAACCAGGACTGAGCTGGGCTGCTGTCCCTTATCGACTACTCGATTAGCCAATTAACCACATGTTAAAATCCCTAAAAGAGTTTCAAAGATTATTTCAATAAACATTTTAATATCAGGATATAAGAATCTTGGGGGGTGCAGTGGATCTCTTCTTATCTTTTTTAGGAGTGTCCAAAGCTGATGTATTAGTCATCTCCTTTTTATGTTTAATGCACATTTCTATTCAAACTGTCACATTACTACTAACTTGAACTGAATTCACCATTTAATACACACACACACACACACACACACACACACACACACACACACACACACACACACCATTTACCTGATAATTGCAAACATGGAGTTGAAGTTCTTGCATTCTCTGCAGTGTAGTGCTATCTTAATGAAATGTTTAATAATCTTCATTCTTTTTAGCTGGTTGGTTTCCCTTAGAATCTCAGAAGCTACCCAAAATGTTTCTTGGTTTATCACTTCTTCAAACTTTTTCAAGTTAGCACAACTGGTTTTAGATTTGAGTTTAAACAGGTCATCTATGTACTCTGTGGGTTCAATATTACGAAAGAGCTCAAAGTTTCTCATGGAAAGCTGCGCAGCCATCTCAATAGTACTAAGCTGCAGCAGGGAAATTTGACTTTCCCGCAATAATTCCTGAGCATCTTCATCTGAACACAATGTTTCTGTCTCCATGTTGTTTTTCAAGTAATACCTATAAAAATTGAATACCAGAATAAAATTTATAGCTATCATCATATACTATAGAACAATTAGAATATAATTAGTGAATATGCTCTAACTAGCTTAAAAAGTAACTTTGAAGTTATTTTGCAGTTACAGTGAAATAAAATTAACTTTGGCACAAGATGCCCAAATGCATCAGAATTTTTATTAAACTGACATAATATAAACCATAGTCTCACCTGCCACTTAACTGTATCCTATCAGCAAGCTTGGATAATTGATCTGGAAGCCTCCTTTGCTTGATTACTCCCTCTGGAGTGACAGACACTTCACACAAGGAGTATGCATCGGGAGTAGCAGTTACAGCAAACTCTCTGATTGCCTGAATGACAACTTCCTTCGCTGTTGTGTCCTTACTGATCATAATATAACGACTTTGTTGATCTGCCTTGAAAACCCTCAGAACTTGGTCTGGCAAATCTGAAGATGACAAGAAACACAAATACAGGTCTAACAATAACAGAAGTGCAGCCAGCAAAGGAGTTTATCTGCTCCAGAAATTATTTTATAGCACATAGCTCCCGACTGATACACATTCAGAGAAACTATATGGCTGAATCTCTCCGGCTTAAGGATTCACTTATGGAACCTTTACAATATTAGATGAGTGAGATCTTCATAAGATTTTGTGGAAATAGCAAATTGATCAGAATCCACGAAAGCAAGTAAACCATGCATCTTGGAAGTCTGGGTTTCTCTGGTCTATAAATGGAACTGCTTTCAATCTGGATTATATGCCACTTTTAGACAGATTTTGTGTAAAGACAGAAAAACCAACTCTCCACTCCAAGTCCTTGACTCCTATACTAAGAGCCCAAAGTGTGTGTGTGTAGATTTAGACAGTTTTAAATCCTGCAAAAATTAAGCATTTTAGCGCTGAGTTGTCCTTCCCATTATTGCCAAAAATGGAACCTCTGACAGGCCAGTAAAGCAGCACCTGAAATGAATGGAGATGCCTATCTCCTAGAACTGGAAGGGACCTTGAAAGGTCATCAAGTCCAGTCCCCTGCCTTCACAGCAGGACCAAGTACCATCCCTAACAGATTTTTTGTACTAGATCCCTAAATGGCCTCCTCAAGGATTGAACTCACAATGCTGGGTTTAGCAGGCCAATGGTCAAACCACTGAGCTATCCCTCCCCCTGAAGGGAGGTCTGATTCAAATAGCTGCTTTGGAGATTGGTTCTGGAACAAACTGGGCAAGACACACATAATTAGTATTTTGGTCTCTCTTTTGGGATCACTGCATTATGGTATTGCAAGTACTCTGGTGAATATTTTCAAATACGGGAACATAAAGTAAGGAACCTAAATTTACATTCAGATACCTGAAACAGTTGGCTGTTTTTCATAGGTACTGCATATCCATGAATTCCACACAAGTCAAAGTGAGCTGAAGGTATGCTATACCTATGAAAATCAAGCAATTGCTTCAGGTGTCTAAATATGGATATAGGTAACTAAGTTAAGACAAATTTAAAAAACAACAAATGGTCTGGTAGCACTTTATAGACTAAAACAACATATAGACGGTATCAAGAGCTTTTATGGGCACAGCCCACTTCTTCAGATAACTGGAGTTAAGACAGTTAAGTTTGAAAATGTTGGCCTTTCTGAGAATGATTTTCAGAGTCAACTATAGAACTGTATATACAACTGTGCGCTTGTGTTTTCAATCACAACTCCATGTATAAACTGAAGGTCACGGGGTGTGCAAATGGCCAGCAAGATGGATAGTTAAGGAAAAGTTACTCACCTTATGCAGAAACTAGAGATTGAGATATGTCCCACTATGGGCACTCCAGCTCATATGTGCTTTGACTAGAGATTTTTTTTTAAACTAGTATTGCCTTTTCACCCTGCACAAGCACTCTACACATTCCTATGCTCTGCACAGAATCCAAACAGGTCTGCACTAGTAAACTGCCCTCAGTTCAATTTCCACTACAATGTCCCATAGAAGAAATTTGGGGGAAGAGGGAAAGGAGAGCAGAAAAACGTCCATAGGAATACAACTTGAAGAACTCAAGTTACTGCACCAGGTGAATAATCTCTCTTTGTCGAGTAGTGTTTCTATGGATGCTCTACTTCAGGGGCCTTCTGAGCAATATCTTCAACTGGAGGAGGAAGCTTCAGAGTCAAGTCCAACATTGACGACAAGACTACTTTCCCAAAAACAACAGCTGGAAGAATTAACTACCAAAGACAATGCTGCAGCTTTGCGGATCCCAACAATGGGCATGTTTCTGAGTAATTTCAAAGAGAACACTCTTGTGGAATAGGCTAATGCTCTATGATAACAAAAACTAATACAACCAGAGACAAACACTCGAGAGTGTTTGGGTGGAGATTGTGAACCCTTTGGATCTCTTAACAATTGACATGACAGTCTGGAAATTTTCTAAATGGTCTGCTTCTGTCTAAATAAAAGGGCCCACATCCTCCTGACACTTAGGATATGGAAGGCAGCATTCTTTGTCAAGGTATTTCTGATCTTTCTGTTAAGGCATGTATTTTATGTGCTGCTGTTTGCTATGTTCATTCATCACTTCCATAGCATGAAAGCTAGTTCAGGGCAGGAACATAAAAACTCAGGGCCCTTGACTGGGATGTAATATTATTTTACAGGCATGCTTGCATGGTCATAGTATGACTACCAGAGTTTGCTAGATAATTTTGCTAGCGTTTAATAGGGCCTCCTTAATTGGCAAGCCAACATTAGCTGAAAATGACCACCGAAGAATGTCCAGCAGCTTGACTGAACTCTCTGACATCCTCTAAGGGCGTGGGTAAAGATTCTACACTACATTTCATCAACTGTTTAATATCAACTTGTGCCTAACTTTTAAAAATCAGCCCCTTTCTCTTATAGTATTAACTATATAAAACTAAACAACATAAGTAAACTTTTATGAGCTGAGACCTGCGACTTTATAAAACACTGGCATAAGAAACTAATGATCAGGAATTACATACTTTCAGTCAAGAGAAAAAGGCATTCAATACTTTAAATATGTATAAGATATTGTTTAAATAGCTGATAATACAATGGTTGCATTGAGCATTTTATTTCTTTATTTTTTTAAAAAAGTGAGACCTTTAATCTAAAACCTGAGATTTGAATATTTTTATAAACATGGGGGGATTGAATCTGGATCTAGAGATGAACCCAGATTTTTTTTCATTCTGTCTATTTTCAGTAGAATTAGACTATAAAAGCAAAGCTTTAGAACAGGGATGGGCAAGAAGCCTCTGGCGGGCCAAATCCGGCCTGCCAAGCCACAGAACCGCCCCATGGTCACCTCACTGGAACCTTTAGGTAGAGAACAGCTCAGACTTTAAACAGCCAGCTGCTCTCCACTCTGGATGGCGGAAAGTAAGGAGGGAGTCTTTGCACCCTACCCTTGGCCATCAGCAAAATCTCTCAGCTCCTATAGACCAGTTTCCAGCCAAATGAAACTGAGAAATTTTGCTGGGGGGCAGGGGACAGTGTGGGAAGCCTCGCTCCCTGCCTTCCATGACTGGAGCAGAGCTACATGGAGCAGCTAGCAGCCTCAGACTGCAGCAGACAGCCTGCCTCAGATTTCTGCAGGATGGCTGGCTGGGAGCCACCTAGGTAAGCGCTTCCCAACCAGAGCCTGCCTCTGGAATCCTCCTCCTCCCCCCAGATACATGCCACAGGCCACCACTCAAACCCTCTTTTCCCGGGTCACAACTCCCTCCCAGAATCTGCACCTCCTCCTACAACCCTCCCATAGGCCAGAATCCTCTCCTGCACTCATACCCCCTTCCCCCCCGCATTGACTCTGCATCCCATTTCCCTGCCCCAGGTCACCACCCAAATCCTCTGTACCCCTTTCACCCAAATCACAAGACCCTTCTCCTTGCACCCTCTCCTAGAGCCCCTCCCCTGTACCCTTATCCCCTCCTGGACCGTGCACCCCAAGCTCCTGGCCCAGATCACAGCCTCTTCCTTTACGCAGACTCCCTCTCATACCCCACACCTCCTCCTGCACCCCAGTCCATTCCCCCAAGCTCTCTTCTGCACTCAACATCTGTCTCAGACCCCATACCCTCTCCACAGAAGTGCGGCCCTTAACCACTTGCCAAAATCTTGGAGTGGTCCCCCATGTTACAGGTCTTCACCACTAGACTCACTGTAAGGACACAAATGTCCTGCCTCCTCCTAGGTATTTTTATGATAAAGGTAAGCACTTCCACTCTAATCTTTTAATTGAACGGGGAAGTGAATATATTTTTCAAAGGTAAATAATCTTTGATATTTGTGGATATCCTTAAATCCTGTCGTGGATTTAAATTCCTACTCTAGTTTTCATCAAAATAAGAGGAGGTGCAATTTGTACTTTTATTCCAAAGGACGGAACGGTCATATTAACAACATGAAAACAGAAAGCAAAAAGAAGTCTTCTCCAGTTACTGCCAAGACTAGTACTTAAAATAGGCTAATACTAATAAACCAACTACAAGACAAAAACATTTTGTTTGAAGAAAAGGTATTTTAGTTGGCAGCAATTCACAGAAAAGGGGAATTTACTATTAGACATAATTGTTCACTACATGTATATGTTGAAAAAAAACAATACAAAAACAAACGTGTGTTCATCAGAAGAAGTGCTGAGATAAAAAATATTATCGGCAGATGTTACCAAACTACAGGTTGGACCTCCCTGGTCCAGCACCTTCAGGACCTGGGCAGTCTTGGACCAGGGAGTTTGTTGAACCGAGGGAGGTCAGTGCATCTGTGCTAGCTGTCCTGCTCCTGAGCCACTCTCATTGGGGCTGCTTGCCCTTGTCACTAGTCCTAACTCTAGCCCAGCATGGCTCCCCACTCTGCTGCCTGCCTGCTGTCCCAGGCGGGGACTGCTTGGTCGCTGGTATCCAAGCTGCCTTAGGGTGTTCTCCGGGGTGCCCAGCTGCAGCCACCCGGCACAACCAGCCTTGCAGCTGCAGGGGGTTCTCCAGCCGGGGTGCCCAGCCATCCCACACCACTGCTAGGGCTAGCTCTGCTGCTGCTGGGGACTCCAGCTGCCCCCCCCCCCCCTCGCCAGCCCTGCTTCAGCCAGGGGGTTACCCAGAAGAGGCTGCCTAGTCAACCCGGCCCTGCTGCCACCAGGGGTTTGCCAAGATTCCTGGCCGGGGCTGCCTAGGCTGCCAGACCACGGATGTTGCTGGACCAGGAGTCCCAGATTTGGGAGATTCAACCTATAGTCAATTTAGGGAACATGAGTGTTAATTTCTCTTGTACATGGCTTGTTTTCTATAGTGATACACAGTGATCATTACTGGGATGTGCACATTTTGCAACCTGAAGAACAGTAATAAAAATATTAAAACTGACTGATTACCTCATAATTTACATATTTATTAGGCTAAATTTAGGCCAATCATCAGTCATTTCCTTGAATTTCAAATCTCATCTACAATGATTCAGTAATGCTTTTATGTAACTGTACTTCTAAGCCTATTTTTAAAATGATTAATGTATGATGATCAAAACAGAGCACTTCCTCACTGTGCCATATATTCAGGTGTCCTAGACCTAGACAAACTGCAAGCTTATTCTGCCCTTCCCTGGACAGTGAGAGTTCATCTGGTTTTCACATTCCTAATACAGCTCTTTCTTTGGTAGACAGAGGTTCCTTCAGAAGAAAGATTTCAGGGACAGAGCATGTTTCTGTAATTTCTGGGTTGGTCTGCCATCTCATGGAGGAGAAAACAGTTAAACCCTGAAGGAGAGCAGTTACTGCCTCAGAGAGCAGTTACTTTGGGAAGACATAAGCCCCTAATAGTGCTCTATCCACTCAAAGGAAAACACACTGAAAAAAGAAAAGAATGTGCTCACTGCTACTTTGAAAAAATAAAGTATACATTACGCAAAATGAAAGTTTTCAACATTTGACTACATGCCACTGTAAACTCAACTCATAAAAGCTTACTGATGGCACTAACAGCCCCATCTTGTTCAAAAGGAAGGTAACCTGCTTTTTAGGATTAGAAGAGTCAGTCTGAAGAACAAATATCCGAACAGTGAAAAATTACCTTCTGACAACCACATGGTGTTACATCTCCTTTAAGCAGATTCTTATTGTCCTCTCAAGGTCCCTTCCAGTCCTAAGATTCTAAGTCACAGTTAAAATACTCGCACAGACTTTCTTCACCTTTTTCTTGATTTTTGCAGAACCCGTCTCTCTAGCCTTGACAAATGCAATCATGCCCCGCTCAATCCATTCAGAATGCTATTGCAGCCTGTCATTTTCGCCATGTCAATCCTCTCTTTTCCTTCACTTCATTATCACACAAAACAAGCTGCTGGTATTCAGCCAGGTCTTTGCGTGTCCCAATGGGAAGAAGCAAAAATTCCACCCCAGTAGGTTTTGGCTGAGAGCCCATGGAAGGCGCCTAAACACAACTACAAAGCACTTGCAGGCGTCTCTCCTGAATTACGGTGCCACAACACACTTGAATAGCGCTCAGGAACAGGGACAGGGCTTCTCCTCCTCCCCAAGGCGTCACTCCTCCTCAGACGCAATCAGCTGAGGGCTCCCAGCACAGATTGCGCCCCGCCTCCCAGCCACTCCCGCCAGGCTTCTGTCCAGCACCCAGCCAGAAAATACTGATGTCCGGTATTTTCTGAATTTTTTTACCGGACACCTGGCAACCCTAATTAGTCAATAAGGGGACAAACTGCAGGGCTGCAACAGGTTTTGGGAGCTAACCCTCATCGCAGCTCTGCCTTCTACATTTATTAAGGCAGGGGTGGACAATAATTTTTTATCGGGGGGATACTCCAAGATTTTGGAAAGTGGTCGAGGGCCACTCTCTTCCATGATATTAATGGAGGAGATGTGGGGTCTGGGATGGAGGTTGGGTGTGGAAAGGAGCTTAGGGAAAGGGACTGGGGTGCAGGAGGCAGACTGGAGTCTGGGAGGGAGTTGGGATGAAGCAGTCAGTTGTGACCTAGGGCAAGTGACTGGACTGCAGGGGTTTGGGATGTGACCTAGGGTAGGAGGGGATTGTGATCTGGGGCAGGAGATTGGGGTGCCAGCTCTGGGAGGGTGTGGGTGTAAGAGGGGGACAGAGGGTTTGGGTATGTTGAGCGGAGGGGCAGAGAGTTGGGGCAGGAAAGGGCTGTGGTGCCAGAAGCAGGCTGTGGCCAAGAGACTTACTTGCCAGCTGCCAAACTAGCCTGCCTGCTTGCAGAGCTTAAAATGTTTCCCAGGTAGCCTGCCTGTTTTCCTGGCCATGTGCTTCACGAATAACTAAGCCTAGGAGAGGAGATGTGATTCTTCTTAGCTGCCTGTTATTCCAACAAGCAACTCCCATTGGCTGGTTTCTGCCAGAAACCAGCCAATGGGAATGTGCTAGGGGTAAGACAGCTCCTAAAACTTCGCCCCTCCCTTCCAGTTTTAAAATAGAAATTGAGCTCTGCAGCCCTGTTTCTGAATGGCATGCAGGGCTGCGGGGCAAGCCGGGGAGCCTGCTTGGGGCTCCCCGCTGCTTCCGCAGGCCAGATCCAGTGGCTTCATGGGCCAGATCCGGCCCACAGACTGTATTTTGCCCAGGCCTGTAGTAAGGCATTTAATTCCAGGCTCTTAATACATTTTTAAAAGGCAGAAGCGCAGTAAGTGGAACCTGGAGTGAGCTGGGAATGAGCTGATTCCCAGCTCCCAACCGGTCCCCCACTACACCTCTGCCTCTCCCCCGCCCCCATGGAGATGGTGCTGGGAGGGGAACCAATTTTTAAGCCGGCTTCCCCCCCTCCCCCCCGCTGCCTCTTTCTGACTGAGGCAGTAAGGGGAAGGGGGAGCGACTAGTTGACTCACTACTCAACTACCTGTTGAGCATGTGCTTATCGGGTAGTCGACTAGTCACTTACATCCCTAACCTAGATCTGATTATCTGACACCTCAGATCCAAACAATCCTAAACTTCAAATCCAAAACTCAACAATGCAGATGACTATTATTTCTATGATGCAACAAATCAATGCCTCAGATCTTAACGCACCATAACTTTGGCAAAGACCAATCCAAACAGTGGGGCCTGATCCAAGTCCATCTTTTGTGAACACCACATTGAAAACTAATGTAACTGCAAATCACAGGGATACACTCTTTCTATGCATTTAGAAGATAGTATTATTGATTTTGTTAATGTTAGGAAAAGGGAGTGTGTCCTTGGGAAACTGCTTAAGATCTGACTGCAAAGTGCAAAATGCCATTTTAGTTTCCTTTCATCCATTCACTCAAAAGAGGGTTGCATGTGAGCAAAGATAACTCATTAGTAGTCATTGTTGTAGGGAACACAGTCTCTTTCAGATAATGAGACGTTTCATAAAGTATTTTTTTTTATAGATTAAGTATGACTTCTTAATTTTACTACTTTTACATATTTTTTTCATTTTTCTCAATTTGGCAGGAATATTGGGAAAAGCACTGCTTTAGGTATACATGTCCAGTCTATTTGGAGTGTCCATCTGAAGGTAAAGGGGAAATTAAAAGGGATGGACAGTTAAAAATCATAACAGCCTCTTGAATCCCAGTAGAATACAGCCACAATAGCAAAAGTGTTATGGAGTATTTTTTAAAAAAACAAACAACAAAAACTCTAAACACAGTAGGATATAAAACAAAACAGATTGTTACAGACTTCAAGCTACTAGAATGGATTTTTTTTTTTTTTTTTTTTTTTTACTGAAAACTAGCTTCCAAAATGTTGATTTTCAAAGCTTACTTGAGCAAGTAGCTTTATGTTTCATCCTAGAGCATAGTCACTAAAGCCTTAAAGGATGGCAACTCCATGAGGCTTTCCCTTTCTACTTCTGCGCATTCAATTCTCTGAAAAACTCCCATCCACATCTTCTATTTTGTCGAAGGTAACAACCACATTTAAAACTGCAAGCTTTACATTTTTTCAAATCTTCAGGTACACTAAAAACATTCAATGGCTTGTGTCTATAACCCAAATATTCCTAACACCCTCAAGCTATCTGATTTAGATAGAGAGGTTTGGCTTTTTGTTTGTGAGGGTTTTTTTAAAAGGAAAAAACTTAATAATTGTTCTAAACCCATATGAAATATATCTGGACAAGCTTTATTATAGTTAAATGAACTGTCATGTAGCAGTCTATGATGCTGCATGATTGGAACATGACTATTTGTATCATTAATACACCCACTGTTAGACAATTGCAACAAATCTTGAATAAACTATCATGTAAGGTATCAATGAAAAAGTTATGGGTTTCTGAGTGTAATTAAATCGATGTATCATTTTTATCTGACATTATGAACATTGGCTATATAGACCTGTATTTCAAACTTGTTTGTTCTTGGGATAACAACCCAGAAGGTAATTTATAAACAGTCTGGCTAGCACATTATGAATGTACAGTACTATTTAAATTGAGAGCACATGGAGGAACATTTCAATCTCACAAAAGACCAGGGTGGATAAAAATCAATTTTTTTTTACAACTCAACAATAAAATAACCACATTTCTCATTTAAAAATAACAGTTACATTTAAATCTCATCACAAACATGCTACACCTACATTTATTGTCTCATAAAAATGAATTAAAGACTCATCTATCCAGCCTAGCTACTAGCTCTTGCTTCCTGAAAGTTCTAGGCTTTCAATTTGTTTTACACCAGACTAAAAAGTAACATGTACAAAGAAAAACACAAGCTGAATAGGATTGTTTTTGTTGTGTGCTTACGTGGTGATGGACCTTGGCCAAGCATGATGGAGAACTTAGTTAAGACAATATCTTAAAGACAGAGAGACTATATATATAGGAAAGGACAGAGGCACCATAGAAAGTAACAGAGTGGACTGGAAAGAAAAAGGGAAAACATTATTCAGCGCACACACAACTTCTAATATTGGAAAAACTGTCATGGCTTGTAAGTATAAGAAAGACCCTAATTGGGAATATTTTGAATACATTTGTTCCCTGGGCAAAAAAAGAAAACGTATCAAGCATAAGCAGTGCAAGAAGAGGATGTAAGGCTTAGTTACAAGAATGAAACATCATAAAGAAAGCTGCTTATTGGGAGAAAATGATGTGGATATGGCTGAGTGGATAAACTGGTTAGTAACTTAAATAATTCACTTTGCAATGAAGCCTTCTTCAAGACTCTCTCTATGCCTTTTAGTATTCATGTGATTTGGCCAGTAAGTTTTCCTTCGCTCCCTAACAGAGACCAGCAAACATCCCTGTATCAGCTCCTTTCACGTGCTTGGTGATTATCTTTTTTCTCTTTGGTTTTATGAGAAGCAATCCCATTCTAGGCACATCCCATTTTCCTGGTACATCCAAACTCTTACCCCTCTCTTTAAGTTCTGAGCAGAGGAAGCTGTACGCTGAATTTGGTGGTCCTAGCTCTTACATCTTAGAAGCTCTTGAACAGATACACAAATAGACAAACTCTCTAAAATATAGAAGAGACTAAAGGACAACCAACAGCATGATTTTTGGGTAAGATCCATGTTATATACTGACCTGGCTAGATGGATTAGAACAGGGGTTTTTAAGTTGGAGCTGCAAGGTTCTTTGCCTATGAGCACATAGATAAAGCAACTCGCAGTCCGCCAGTGGCTTATCTGGGTGGGTCCACAACCCAACTTTGAAAACTCCTGGATTAGAAGGACCCTGTTTTTAATTAAATTGGCTTTAAATAAGCAAGTATCATAAAGTCTAGTGTCCGGGAGGTGAAATTAGTCTTGGAATACTTAAGGTGACTGAATTTCTGACTTCTTGCTAATCAGTGTGGTGACACAGAAGTTTACTTTTGTTACTGGATGGTATATCTAATATAAGAATAACCACGAGTTTGGGGTGAGTCTATCCTATTTCTCAACAATGCCATTGAGGCATTCTGACATTTTTTTGTTTTCCCAAAAGTTACTTGGGTGCTGCTATACCACTAAAGCTAAAGCATTATTCCACTGCTCAAGTCACATTTATCATACCTAAAGCTATGATTATGGAATGGCCTCTGTGATATTTTCTGCCCTTGGGCTAGAGCACCCAGGCAGGCCCTGCCCCTGCAACTCCTAAACCCTTTCCTGACGGAACAACATCAGGGGCTGGTGGACCCTATACCAGTTCAGCTGCTGAGAGAGACTGGGCCTCTGCAGCTGCCCCAGAGGCTAGGGTACCTCACAGCAGTCCAGCAACATGAGCAGGGAAATCCTTGAGCTCCCATGCACTGCAGTGTTGGGAAACCCAGGAGCAGCAGTGGGTGCTGAACTTTTTGTCAGGGATATTTATAATGAGAGCCACAGATCACAGCCTTACGTGAATTTTATTTATTGTCCATGACCTGTCTCCATGAGTTTTAGTAAAGATATCCATTGTTGCAGATGAAATAAATTGGAGCACTGCCACAAGACAGACACATATATTAATACATGATCAATATATAGGTTAAAACATATGTTAACATAAATCAATAGGCAGACCCAGAACATGCAGCACCTAAAAGTAAAGTGTGAAAATTAGAGGTAAGAGCAAAAATAATTGATGCTCACCTGGAGTAGTATTGAAGTCTAAGATGCGGTGATGTGACTGTAATAAATCTGGATTACTGGATGACAGTGTTCCACTGACAGGTAAAGCAGGAGGAATGTGTTTGGTCTGCCTCAATCCTACGATGCTGTCATCCTGTGACTGGCCAATTCCAATGTCACTGTGCGAAGGGATAATGAGAAAATAAATTTCAGAAATGGAATGTTCAAAACCTTTGTTATGGGTTTGCTATTTAAAAGTTAAAGGTTCTCAAAAGCAGTAGCTATCTTACAGTTTCTCTATGGTACATTTAGCCACAGTATCCAAGTGCTATAGAACAATAAAATTAGATCTGCTTATCAGGAACCATTGAGGACTCTGCTCTTCACCCTTTCTAGTTCTGGGAAAATGGCTAGTTTTATTCCATGCTTTATTCAGGGAGCGGAAGATTTACTGAAAAGGAGGGAGCACGCAGTGCACTTTAAAAACGATCAGACTTTGGTTCAGTCTAATCTCCTCTCCTAACTCATTCCACAAAGGTCCCCTCACTCCAGAACAATACCTCTCCAGTTTTCAGGCACTTTATCGTTTGTGAATTGCATTGTCCCAGAGGAGCATGACAATGTTGGTAGACAGAGATCTGTTGTCTAATGATGAGTAATATTGATGGCTTTGAGTGTGGGAACAAAGTCTTAATGGACAATGGAAACAAATTGGAGACAATGGAGGGTGTAGAAGCCAGGGTAACACCTTCTTCCTAAGGTGCCAACCTGTTGAGTTTACTCACAGGGATGCAGCCTAGAATTTCAAATACAACATATCGAGGGGGAAAATTTTAAATTCTCAGTTGTAACTGCTATAGAAGATAGAAACAACTTGGACTCTAACAAAAGCTGCTGCGTCCCCAACACACCTTTTAAAATTAGTCCACTCATTAAAGTACCTCAATATGATTAGCCATAGGCAGACTTTTTTTAAAATCCTGGCCAGTCCATCAACCATCAAACAGAAAATCTATGGATCCCAAAGGAAGCATTTGACTCTTGTTAATTAATTACATTTCCATTTAGAGTTGCTATCGCACATTTAGTAATATCACTTTGTGCTTACAGTACCAGTGTTTTACCCAGTGCACAAAAGTCCTACTTTCTTATTGCTAATGCTATATTCTTTCTAAACCTGGAAAGCTGCTTGTTCAGTGGACAAATGAAGAAAAACCAGAGACCACAGAGTAGTGCAGTAGTCAAGAGCTGAATCACTGAGGCTACAGATCAAATTGATACTGCTTATAACTATCCTGACAATATTGTGGTTGCTATCCAACAGTGTGGTCTGCAGTTATGCTAAAAGAAAAAGAAACATTTGACTTTGTATGGACTAACCACTTTCCAAAAAAAAAAAAAAAAAAAAAAAAAAAAATCTTGTTCATCAAAAAAAAAAATACTACAAATATATCTTTTAAAATCAGATTAAGTTCATCTGTCCAAATTAATTTCAGGAAAGGAAGACTCTGAAAACTATGTTTTTAATTTTCTAAGATGTAAAGCCATTCCACTTTCTACTTTGATCCTAACAAATCTCTGAAAAAGGATCTGGCCTAATCAGTCTCACAAAGCCTAGAGTTCTGTGAAAAATAGTGATAGTAATTCAGTAGATAGCACTCTTTCCTCTAATCCACCACACTCAACAATATTTGATAGGTTTTATCACGCACATCAATGCTGCCAGATGTGCTTTCCTAGTACAAAACTCAATAACGCAATCATTTCTGGTGATAACTTCCCACATAATTTTTCATAGGACACGAGATGTTACCATCAATGTTTTGGCTAAATTCACAGAGATAATGACAGCATGTCTGACTAAATGCCTCCTGTAGTTCAATTAGATGATGCATTCATTTTTACTTTCTATTAAACTGTTTAATTTTACTGCATGTTATTAAACAGATGTTATGTTCCATACCAGAGATGACTTTGCTTTGGTTACTGACATTCTTAACTACAGCACTGAGAGGATTAAATAGGTAATACTTCTAGAACGCTTGAAGAATCTCGTGTGAAAGGTTAGACACGAGTAAAAATATTAATTTCTTTCTTCTAAAGAACCTAAACTGATTTTTTTAAAATTACATCCTAATTCTAAGAAATCTGCATAGTTGTAAACCAGTATTAAGAACCAAGAAAATTAAAAATGGCAGTACTGCAAGATCCTGGGTGTTACTACAACACACGTTCCCCTCTGCTGTGCAAAGTATATTACTTGTGTGGAATAGTGGGAAGGAGGCTATGGCTTAAAGGGAAAAAGTAATTGGATTTCCATTACTTTATATATTATTGTATTGTGCACCGTGATACTATTAACATAGCAAGACACAACAATTGGAAAAGTGCACATTTTCTACTTGGACAGCAAAGAAGGTAAAGAGTTCTTTAAATATATACCATCTTACCTTTAAATAGTGGTTTACCATTTAATAAGGATAGGCAAATTAAATGCTTCAACCCTTTTTGTGTGTGGTTTTCAAAAATAGCAAATAAAATTCTTTCAGTGACAATGAAATGCTGTTAATTAAGATATCTAAACTACAGGCTTTCAGGAAAAGGAGAATGTACATGCTGGAAAAGCTATAACTACCCAACCTTATGTGGGGATTGCACTAACAAAACTGAAACATCAGTGGTTTGGGGGACATACACTGCTATACATAACAAAGGGATATAAGGCTAGGAAAGGAAATGGGATTTTAGCTCAATTGTATTGTTTTTCTGACTCTTACCCAAACAGTCCCCTACACAGGAATTAGCAAAGTTCAAGGAGGAAGGAAAAAATGGAGAAAGAAAAAATAAGTGACAAACCAAGAAAAATGAATGTGATGCAATCAGTAAGATTAATAGGGAACAGGGCAAACTTCAGTGAATAATGTGTCTGGTTCATAAGAGAAATAAGGGACACAAATATGCAAGAATGGTTATATAAAAAATGAGAAGTAGTTAAGAATCAGATAATATTAAAAGAGGCATTTTATAAGGATTTATACATTCCATTTCCTCCATAGAAATCTGAGATAAATCAACAGCATACAGTCCTTCTAAAAATATTTGAAACCTTAATTTCAATGGTCTAACTACATTTTCAAGTCAATTTCATTTTATAATTATACAGTACTTGCATTTTATAATTTATGTTAAATTTGCTATTTGTACAGCAAGAAATTTTGTTCTCTTTCCTTTGCAGCCAATAGCATCTTACTAATTACACAGGGTTTGGGGGGTTTTTTTGGCGCTATTAATTCCTAAACATCAGGGCTGTCAATTAATCACAGTTAACTTATGCTGTTAACTCAAAAATTATGATTAATCAGTTTTAATTACTGTTAAACAATAGAATACCAATGGAAATGTATTAAATATTTTAGATGGTTTTCTACATTTTCCAATATGTTGATTTCCATTACAATACAGAATACAAAGTGTACATTGCTCACATTTTTATTACAAATATTTGTACTGTAAAAATTATAAAAGAAGCAGTATTTTGAAGTTCACCTTATACAAGTACTGTAGCGCAATTTAGCATAAAAAAGCAACTTACAAACCAAGTGCAGGCTTTCTGTTACATAACCAAACTCAAAAATAAAACAATGTAAAACCTTAGAGCCTGCAGGTCTACTCAGTCCTGTTTCTTGTTCAGCAAATCACTCAAACAAGTCTATTTACATATGCAGGAGATAATGCTGCCTGCTTCCTGTTTACAATATCACCTGAAACTGAGAAAAGGCATTTACATGGCACTGTTGCAGCCAGCATCACAGGGTTTTTATATGCTAGATATAGAAAACATCCAAAATATTTAAATAAATGGCACTGTATTATTGTTTAACTGCGTGATAAATCACAATTAATTTTAAGCGCTCAACTAAACATTAACTGAAGTACTTCTGTTCCCAGTTACTACTATTGGGAGTGAAAAATTTTAGTCCCAATTTTCCTTTCCATTACTGAGGGCAAAATGACAGCTATCCTAAAGGATACAGAAGAGAAAAGTGATGCTGCAAGGAAATTTTGGTTCCACTAGAGTACCACTCATCGGGGACCCCACAAAAGCTCCTCTCCTGGAGATGTGGAAGACTGGTTTTTCATTGTTATCATCTTCCTACTCCCTATCTTCATCATTAGACTACCCAGATTTCTACTGAGAGACTCCATGCAACTATGCCCAACTCATTCTTCAACTGGTAAGAGAGTCTGTTGTTTATCACCACAGCACACTCCTCTAGGGCTCTAAACACATTTCTAAAAGATTCTATGTCTGTTTAGGGCAAGAGAAACTGTGGGACTAAATTTAGTTCCTGTGCAATGCTCCTGAAATACCTGGTTGAAAACTTGGGTCTCCCACACGGTAGTATACAGATCACATTAGGACAATGGACTGGAGAAATCCACAACTTTTATAGCTCCTATAATCAACCGCAAACACAATTTGTTTGTCCATGTAGTCTCTCCAGAAACAAAATTCCACTACATAAGACATTGCCTTGTTAATATTCAGGAATGGTGATGTTAAGAACTGTCAATACTGGTTTGAGAACTTCACCCTCTCAACCCTGTATTGGCCTATAACAGTGAAACTCCATGCATCAGACCTCAGACCAAACTCCCTTGTTACAAGTGAGATGTTTGCCACATTTTTGCAGCTACTTTTCCTCAGAATAACCCCAGGAATAACTTGGTGTGGCTGAGGAGCTAGAAGAAAAGGAGCACATGGAAGAAACACACAGACATATCAACCACATACTACAACTGTGATTATGAGGAATGTTTGGAGAACAGTCATAAATTACTTGTATGCTATGTAGTTTGTTAGCACTTTAATACTTAAGGTGATGGGAACATGATAAATATACTCAAAGTTGTCTAGAATTTTTCCAAAAGGAAGCATATCCAACTCAAATATCTTAAGTTAACCAGCACAGTTCATAGAGAATAGAACCACCTAAACTTTGCAAATTTAACATTTTTTCATAACAAACACATATCCTTCTCTAACAAAAATTGTTACTATTCAACAGTTAAAACAAAACGTGTTAGATGAGATTAAGAAATGCTCACTTGTATGGTTTCTGAGGCAGGATACTGATTCGAGTTTTGTCAAGTATCTTCTTAAGTTTGTTTCTTCCTCCAACAGTGTTGGCTTTACTTTTCTTATTTACTTTTTCTAGTCCTATCACCTGCTCCACATCAACAGCAAGGTCTGGGATAGAATAACGACTGGCCTTTTTAATATCACCAATTTTAGGCAGATGGGGAGCACCATTTCTTTTCTCCTCAGACAATCTTGTTAGAAGTTCTTTAAAAACTGCACAAGAAGAAAAAAGAACAAACACCATATTCTCAAAGAAAACTGTCTATGAAAATATAATGAAACCCCATGCCAATTTACTGATAAACATTATAGAAAAGTATTCTCAGCAAATTATATCATTAAAAAATATAGCCTTGATTTGAGTGTCAAAATGTTTATTTGCCATTTTAAGATTGTCCATCCTCTGTCATAGTAAGAGAGCAGCTACAGTACAAGTAAAGGGGTTTTATCCTACAAGGACTTACAGTTAGGTATAGTGCTGAGTCCCACAGTCCGACTGAAATCAATGTATTGAATCACTGGGATCAGACAGGATCAGATTCCAAATGTTCATGCACAAATAGACATTAGATTTTTGTGACTGGGATTTGCAAGTGGGATTCATCTTTCTTCCCCTCAGGTAGACACATTAACTGCATTTACTCTGAGGAAGGACTGAAAGAATGTGAGCCAGGCAAAGTACAAAAAGGGGAGGCAAAGACAAATGAAATCTAAGTTTCAAGAGCAGTCTGTATCCAGAAGAATGTTTGTTTATATGCATAGATGCGTGAGGAGGTCAAATTAGAGGATTATAATGGTTCCTATTATTCTTAAAATCCTAAGGAACAGTATAATGTCTTTATATGTGAAATAATTTGTACTGTAATGAAAATTAATCTAAAAATTAGTTGTGTGCTTCCTCAGCAATTTCCACTTAAAAGTGCTATAAAAATGCTTTGGGGACCTAAAAATCTTTTTGTGGTTACTCCTTTTCCTTTCTTCATTATAAATTACTTCCACGCATTATGTGTATACAACACAATGGACAAAAATAAAGGCTTAATTTGAAAGATTCAATATAGGATTGCCAGAGTAAGATCAAAAGAAAAAGAGGCTTTCAAACCTACCGAATAAGTTGGTTTTCACAGTGATAGATAAATGAGTATTATTTCTAAGAATTTCCATGGCTTTTGACAGCTGAATGTTTTCAAAATTTTGACCATTCACCTCCAGTATCTAAAAAAAGTCCACACAACAAATTACTAGTTTTATTCAATGACCCACGGTTGCATTAGAATTTCTCTCACTCAACCTACAGAGAGGTATGAAACAGGTTACAATTGTAGATTTATGACAACACTCATGGGGAAAAAAGAAATAAAACCGCCCAACTAAAGATGAGAGAATACACTTGATACCCTTTAAAATTATGTACCTGGTCACCACGTTTCAAGCCTGCTTCTGTGGCTTTACTGCCTAAATCCACACTGTCAACAAAGATTCCAAATCCCTTTTCTGACCCTCCCAGCAAGATAAAAGGCAAAGGGGCTTCTCGAGATGGCTTTGTCAATGTTATCAATCTTCGTTTAGCTTTAGCAGCACATGCAATATTTAATAGCCTCAGATGTCCACCCATTTTCTGCAGGGGGAAAAAGAAATGGTATAATGACGACACACAATAGCCTCAACACTTGTACTTCCCAAAATCTTTTTCTTACAGAACTCCATTAGTTTTACCTCTCTTTCCAAATTGTTCTCAAATTCCTCTAAAAATCGAGTCATAGCAGGATCTCCTTCAAAATCATTGAAGTGATTGTTCACCCATAACAGTACTACCCGTGTAACCTGTAAGACAATTAATATAAAACTTTATCCAGGAACAGATGCAGAGAACAACTCTATTTTTTAAGCTTTTAAATAGGTTATTTTCCAGTTTCCATGTATTTTAGTTGTGAAAACTGAAAATTTTGTTCAAGACCAACTCTTCTGACATACATTTTTACCAGCAAATCACCAAGGAGAGATAAAATGAGCCAAAGACCTAAAACTATGCTTAAAAACTTCGCAGTTGTTTAAAATGGTAATGTTGGTTTCATTCAATTTGTCAGAAGGTAGAACATTAAAACTGCAGGAGTAGAGCATTTGCCTAGTTCACTGCAATTCCTGATGTGAACACAAACAAGAATTGGTGCTGAAACCCTCTTATACTTGTGTTGTTGTGGCAGTTAATCAATGAACTATCTATTTTCTTGCATTTTAAGAGAATGACAAGTTTATAAGAAGGCAGGATTTACTCTGCTCTATTTTAAATCGTTCAGTTTTTTATTCTCTAGGCTTTAGACAAAAGTGCCATTAACTTCATTAGGCATGTATTTCTGTAACAGAGTGTAAAATAGGTCTTTACCGAAGACAGAAGAGATAAATTAGTTTTATTAGTTACTGAATTTATTCTTAATTGTCATCTCTAGAACAGGAATTGAATTTCTTTTTTACTGTAACTTTCTGACACCTATGTTGATCAGCAGTTTGGGCAAGATCCTTTCGTTCCATCCCATATTTTAAAACTATAATTAAAGACTGTACTACAGTAAAAGACTCTTTTGCAAGCTCTACTATAGTTAATCATTGTCAGCATTTCAAGCACAATACAGACACCTGTAAACTTTTATTCTAGCCTGCAACTTGAGCAATGAAGTTTCAGTCAGCAGCATTTTCCTCCCACTGATTTAAAAGCAGATTTGGTTCAATGAACATTTATGTTCTTAAAATGAAAAACAGTAACCCAAAACTATGACGGGATTACTTCTGTCACACTGGCAGAAGTTACAGAAAAAAAAATACTAACTATTCACCAATAGCTGCTTTTCACTAATAAAAACCTGTGCAAACTATAATCATGTAATGACAATACAACTGACTCTTGCATGGACTTACACAATACCACAGTCACTGCAGTCTTTTGTGCCAATGATCTGAGATTAAAGCATCCACCAATAGACCTTAACATGAATTGGAGTTGTATGTCTATTGTGTTAAGGATTCTTCACGTCCTTAAGTACATTCCTACTCGTCTACAAAAACAAGCAAATTTAGCAAAATTGCTCAAATTCATAACACTGAGACTAATTAAATATTTTAGGCTACCTATTTTGGAGGTTCCTAACAATGAGATAATGCATGTCTGCTGCAGTTCCTAATCAAATGATGTAGGATAAAGACAGGACTGTTGCCTTAACACTACACTGCCATGCTTTTAAAACAAGTCACACACTAATGTGGCTTCAGTCTTTTTGCAATTTTATGGATACAGCCATTCCCTGACTTACGAACACACTGACTTACGACCATCCATACTTATGATCAACCTCCCATTAACCTCATTATAATATTTTTGAGTTGAGAACCATGTAACGTCAAGTTTTTCTAATAGCGCAGGAAGCACGTTTAAGGATATTTCCAACTTGCGACCAAATCGAGTTACGACCAGGTGTTTGGAACGTAACTCATTCGTAAGTCAGGGACTACCAGAACATAATTCATTGTTTTAATTGAACAAAACTTGGAATTTCTGGCTTGTAAATACAAGCAACCAGAGACTCTAAAGTTTAATTTTTTAATTTGAAATATACAAAATACTTGTTATATTGTAAAAATATTGGCTGAAATTTAATAAAAACAAACCAAAAGTATATAAAAAACGGCTTTACAAAAATCTTTCAGCACACTCATCTACATTTTAGTGGGTTTATTAATTTTTTTGTTCAGTGTGGCAGGGTGGGACAGAGGAGAAGGAATCTGTTGAGATGAAGATTTCACACTTTTCCTTTCTGACACAGAAGTATAATCAGTGCCTGTGGTCCTCAATGATTTCAAGGAATTACTTTGCTATCTTAGAATCACTGCAGAATCAACTATGTACACAGAATTACTACATCTAAGGCTTGGAATTATAGTTTTTAAAAAGCCTCCCCAACTCCCCGGTCAAAATTTTTTTCATTAAATACATTCTATATTTTAAATGAGCTACTTAACTTTTTTTAATGTGTGTTGAATGAAGATAGGTGGGGAGAAATTTCACATTGTTTTCATAATATTAAGTACTATGTTAATCTATTAGACAAGAATCCATAAGTTTTCAGTATCAACGTCGATTTTTTTATGAGAAGGTCTTATGCAGCGTATAACAAGAACTTTTTATGAAAGGATTTAAATGTATTGATTAGCATACATTTAAATTACAAAATGTGTGGTTATAGACTAGAAAGATAAGTATGCAAGAAAGACAACGCACGTTAAAAACTATTACAATTTTTTTCCTTCAATAAATATAGAGGAGATGACAGAATGAGATAAAAAGAAAAAAGGGGGGAAGAAGAGGGACTAGACATATAAGTTTGGGTTCGGGATAGAGCAAGGACTAGTGCTGAAATATACTACAGTGATAGTTTCATTAAAGACATCACTATGGATGTCGTAAATGACAAAATGAGTTTTGCACTGAAAAGAGCTGTCTACCAATGGACAAAGGGAGTACAGCTGCTCCCCGAGTTACGGACCAACACTTGGTCCGTAACTCGAAGTATTCGTAACTCGGATCTGCATTTATCACCACTTTGGTCGTAAGTGTGGACGGTCGTAAGTGGAGGTGGTCGTAACTCGGGGAGCGGCTGTATATACATATATTACACATTTTTAACCCCGTTTTCAAAACAAAGTTAAAACTGCAAAGCCAAGTATCCAAAAGTTAGCAAAGATCATTTTGTGAATCCTCAACTCAGCCCCCTTATACATCTCTCCCCAATGAGCTCGCAGTCCCAGTCTTCTTAGCTCAATTCCCAGTTCCATTCTCCCATCTCCTCCCTTTGTAAGTGCCTGGGATCAGTATCCCCAACTCCCAGGTGTCCCTCTCCTAATGTAATCACCTTTGTCCCTACATTCCCAGGTCTGACACTTGCCTCTCTGCATTTGAACAGAGGACCTGCCTCCTCCACACTGTCTGGGTTTCAGTAGGTGGTTCTTACTTAGCACCCAGATAAGATGGGTTTATTGTTTTCAATTTATGCACCAAATGCTGGAAAATTCCTGCTTGGACCAGGCCTGGAGCTCACTCAGTGCCGAGAGAATCTTCTGAGAATATGTCACTGAAGCCCAAGGAAATCCACACTAAAATTCTGGGAGTGGCTTTTCATACTATGAGATTTAACAGTTATTTCGAGAGAAGGGTTTCCTCTTGAACTAACACTGCTACACGGGGCATTTTATTTTGCAATAATGCGATTTCAAAATGACGGCCGGATGCGATTATGCTAATTAAGCGCTGGATATTTAAATCCCACACTTCATTAGCATCCCTATCTCAAGATAGGGAGCAAGTGTAGACATACCCATTGATACTTCTACAAGCAATTATTTAATACGGAGAGTTGACTGGTTTCTTGATTGAGAAAATATCTCCACCACCCCCGAGTTAGTGTTTAATGGTAGTACCTAACACTTTTTAAATAACTATTAGCCGGATTTAACATTCATTTTCGATAGCTTCATATACTATTAACTGGTGGTTCAACTAAATTTAGTTATCCTGGTTTAAAGATAAAAATATTTTGTACATTTTATTTAGTTCTTAATTATTTATATTTAAACATAAGCATGTTCACAATTATAAGTTTTTTCAACCTTATCCCTGAGGCTAGGGTCATTGAACCACTCCAACAACTTCTTGCCCACTTCCATTGGACTGGAAAGAAAGGTCCTGTAGGTCAAAAGGAAATCCTCTATAAAGGTTGGGTCCACCACTGAGTGCTCCTCCACCAAATGCATTGTTAACCTTTCTGACGTTCCCTATAACAAATAAAAGCTTAATTATTAGCTAGCATGAATGTTTTTTAAAATTTTCAGCTAACATCTTAATGGAACACTAAACACAGTAGTACCATAAAGCCTGTCCTATCAGCAATGTCTTAATACAAACATATCTTGGACCACTGTAATAAGAGATTCACTAACTTTAAAACATAACCAAAAAAATCACCTAACAGCAATTTTTTGTGTTTAATTTTAAATGAAAAAGAGCTTAAAAAACTATTCAAGAGTCTTTGGAAGACTATATTTCAAATATGTAGCTGAACTAATTCTGGACTTTGCTCACCAAAGGAAATCTCATACAAATCTATAAAGCATCTGTTTGACTGTTGGTTTTCTTTACCTTGATGACAATGTGACCCTTTCTTGTTCCAGTGCGATCAAGCTCCCTGTGCTCCTTTACCATAACTATCTCTCCCTCCTCTTCTACTTTCTGCATGTTTTTTTCCACTTGATTGAGGATGCGGCAGTAATCTTGTTGGGCTATGCACACAAACTGAAAAGAATCATCAGACACAGGTATTAAAAGGCAAAAATTACCAAGACGTCAGAAAACCTGTTACTTATATATAAGTATTCTACAATTATTGAAGAAAATGTAATTTCTCAATCCATGGATGGCTAAAATTTTCTATGAACTTTGCTAAAATAAACAGCTGAATAAGCAAGCATGATAATTCCACTATAATTTTTGCCTCAGGAGAGTGAAGATAAATTGATTCTAGATAATTTAATACCTCTATAGAATATTCATATAGTTGAATTTTCTCCTCCAATAAAAGTAAATACCACTTGCAAAATTTTCCTCAAAAGGAAACCTCCTCCTCCTCTTCAGGGCTCTTTACAAAGGAGAACAATAACAGGAAAGCCCTATCTAGAATTATGGTGCCAAAACCTCTATGGGAAAGCAAACTTACACTTTTATTCTTTGAGTTATCACAAATACATTGAGAACTCTACCATTCTAATTTATGAGTAACAAATACACAGAAAATAATGACTTTTAGATTAAAATATGTACATTCCAGCATGAACCACTCCCTTTCCATACAATACACCTGTTTAATAAATACCATTTTAAGGAAAACTGCCATTTATGAAAGAAATCAAAAGAATCTCCAACTTATATTTCAAGCAGAAACAAAACTGCTATATAAATATATTAACACCACTAGTTATACAGTTGGATAACTTAGGTATAACCACCTTTTGTGCTAGTCAAAATCTTATACTGTGTACATTGGACAATTGGTGTTTCTGCAGAAATTCACTACAAGTACAATGATCGGACAAATGGTCCAAGCTGAATCTTTTCCTTTAAACCCAAATGTTTTATTCCTAGTGTTTTGGCCATGTAAATTCATTCATGCAGTAGCTGTGCATTTCATTTCATTACTAGGGGATATAAATCTCAGATTTGAACTGTAATAATAGTTACGAACAATTACCAAAAATTGAACTGCTATTTAATTTGCAATCATATTTACCAAACATAAGGGTAATGATAAATCATATTTGCCCCAATATAATTCAAAATTAATTTACACTTTTTTCAGGTCATAGAATCATAGAATACTAGGACTGGAAAGGACCTCAAGAGGTTGTCGAGTCCAGTTCCCTGCCCTCATAGCAGGACAAAATACTGTCTAGACCATCCCTGATAGACATTTATCTAACCTACTCTTAAATATCTCCACAGATGGATAGTCCACAACCTCCCTGGGCAATTTATTCCCGCTGCTGCAGTTTAAGTCCATTGCTTCTTTTTCTATCTTAGAGGCCAAGATGAACAAGTTTTCTCCCTCCTCCTCATGACATCCTTTTAGATACCTGAAAACGGCTGTCATGTCCCCCCCTCAATCTTTGCTTTTCTAAACTAAACCAACCCAATTCTTTCAGCCTTCCTTCATAGGTCATGTTCTCTAGACCATTAATCATTCTTGTTGCTCTTCTCTGGACCCTCTCCAATTTCTCCACATCCTTCTTGAAATGCAGTGCCCAGAACTGGACACAATACTCCAACTGAGGCCTAACCAGCGCAGAGTTGAGCGGAAGAATGACTTCTCATGTCTTGCTCACAACACACCTGTTAATGCATCCCAGGATCATGTTTGCTTTTTTGCCACAGCATCACTCTGCTGACTCATATTCAGCTTGTGGGCCACTATAACCCCTAGATCCCTTTCTGCCATACTCCTTCGTAAACAGTCGCTTCCCATTCTGTATGTGTGAAATGATTGTTCCTTCCTAAGTGGAGCACTTCGCATTTGTCTTTATTAAACTTCATCCTGTTTACCTCAGACCATTTCTCCAATTTGTCCAGATCATTTTTAATTATGACCCTATCCTCCAGAGCAGTCGCGACCCCTCCCAGCTTGGTATCATCTGCAAACTTAATAAGCGTACTTTCTATGCCAATATCTAAATCGTTGATGAAGATATTGAACAGAGCTGGTCCCAAAACAAACACTGCGGAAGCTCACTAGTTATACCTTTCCAGCTGGATTGTGAACTGTTAATAACTACTCTCTGAGTACGGTTATCCAGCCAGTTATGCACCCACCTTATAGTAGCCCCATCTAAGTTGTATTTGCCTAGTTCATTGATAAGAATATCATGCGAGACCGTATCAAACGCCTTACTGAAGTTTAGGTATACCACATCCACCGCTTCTCCCTTATCCACAAGACTAGTTATCCTATCATCTCATAATTAATGTCAAATTTCAAGCACACAGTACTAAACAGAATATTCTAATTCACTTTACCAATGAACCTATTAGAAATGTGCTTAAAGATTTAAAGAATTTTGTTAGATATTGTGTAATTGAATAATCGTGTAACCACACGAAATCTTAGCAAGCCCGGATCGCGGCAAACAAAAGCTGCCTTACAGTAGCCTTTCTTGCTCCTCACCCCCACACTGCTACTTCTAATAGAGACAGCAGTGCGGGGGAGAGCAGTATGGAGGGGGAGCAGGTGGCACCCACAGAGCTGGTGCTGAGGGGGGCTGGTTTTTAAGCTGGCTCCCTCCAGCACCAGCTCCTGCCTGCACCTGCTTGCTGCCTCTGTAGGAGGTAGCAAAGGGGGGAGCAGGGTAGCAGGCAGGTCTGCCAAGCCATCACTTGCAGGGAAACTACTTGAAAGCTATCTTCCTGTGTGTTTGGGTTCCAGCCTATCCTCCTCACCCTCCACACTGCTGTCTCTCTATCAGAGGCAGCAGTGTGGGAGGTTGGGGGGCAGGTGGATCCAGCGCTCATGGGGAGCCTGCTTTAAGCCAGCTCCTCATGGGCATTGCCCTCCCCTTGCTGCCTCTGATACAGATCATAGATAGTCAACTGATCATATATAGTCGACACGTTGACAACCCTACTCAAAGACCTCACCACAACTAAGCACAAAACCATTCTTGCATTTAAAATGAAAGAAAAGAGGGAACCTGATTTCTGAAAAAATTTCCTGGAGAGAAAATATCCATTAAAAATTATTCTAAAGAACTATCCCAAAACCCTTCTCTGTAGCCTACCAGGTATACTTAATATGACCTCTGTCAAACATTTTTTAAAATATAGGCTCACTTGTAATGACAGTATTATATAATTTATAATTCTGTTTTGCAAATGTATATAGTGTAAAATACTCTACCTGGCAGTCATCCACTTTGGTTCTCATCACTCCTTTCATGTATTCCTTGTCCATGGTAGGGGAAACACCAAAACTATTTCCCATACATAGTATCTCTGTTCTTCCATCAGGATGTGTCACTTCCACAGAACCATTCAGTATCACTGACCATGAATCCAGCTAGAAATTGAATAGTGAAGGATAGGTCAAAAGAACCACCATCTACTCACTTAACATATTTGCATGGTACTTACTGCAAAAACACTAGGAACTTTTTAAAAGTTAGTTTCATTTTAGCAACTATTCATGAAAACAAAGAACTAGTTTACCTGAAAAAATATAACTCCTTCCATCTCCTTAAGGGATCTAATATTTAACATTTAATAAATTATTGGAATTACATTTTTTTTTTACACAAAAAACCCATGGAAGTATTTAAATAACATTAAAAGCTCAAAATGAAAAGCATTTGAAATCAGCTCTGGCCATTATTAATGTATGTGTTTGTATAGCCTTTATTAAGAATATTTTTTTAAGTTCTACTGCCTGGGTCTTGTAAGTTGATCTGAGTGTTTAAACTGAAAAATAATTTGTAAACTGAACTAAATAAAAACCATAATCAACATAAAACAAAATAGGCATTCAAATGATTTACTTCCTAGTGCTACTTTTCAGCAACTAGAAACAAATATCTAAATTTAAAAAAAACCATTTCCACATTCTGTGATATCTGCACAAAAAGTAAAGTTTACTGACCTCTTCCCCATCGTTTAATACTATGGTTCCTGCCCTCTCCACAACTGCAAATACCATCACAGCACAAAGTTCTCTCCTCACTGACATTGTCATGTTGGCAAAAGCAGGCAACTGATGCATGAATTCCAATAGTTGTTCTGAAAGAATTAAAAAGTCCACTGAGTCACACAAGTCAATACAACAAACTAAGTAAAGGCTGTTCTTCAGAAAAATGCTTCAGAATTCTTAAGTTCAAGTACTATACAATGTACTCTGTATACTGATAAATAATGTACAGAGGTAGTTATAATTATGTGGTTTTGGAGACAAACTAGCTTATATCATCAATGGAAGATCTATAGAGTTAAAATACTGGTATAATGAAAATATTATAATGTAACAAATGTGTCCTGAATACATGCCACAGAATCATTGTAATACTTCTATTAATACAATGTTAGACCTTTAAAATAGAAGAAATTAAGTTTTTGGAGAATGCTGGGGATAAGTTCCTGGTATAAGTGCCAAAGGAACCAACCAGGAGCCATGCACAGCTTGACTTGCTGCTTATAACCAAGGAAGAATTAGTAGGGGAAGTAAATGTGAGTGGCAACCTGAGAAGCTGTGATCATGACATGGTCAATTTCAGGATCCTGACCCAATGAAGAAAGGAGAGCAGCAAAATACACACCTGGGACTTCAGAAAAGCAGACACTGACTCCCTTAGAGAACTTATGGGCACAATCCCCTGGGATGCTAACATGAAGGGGAAAGGAGTCCAGGAGAGCTGGCAGTATTTTAAAGAAGCCTTATTGAAAGCATAGGAACAAACCATCCCAATATGCCATAAGAAAAGCAAATATGGTATGTGACCAGCTTGGCTCAACAGTGAAATCCTTAGTGAGCTTAAACACAAAAAGAAAGCTTACAAGACATGGAAACATGGACAGAGGACTAGGAAGGAGTATAAATATACTGCTCAGGCATGCAGGAATATAATCAGGAAGGCCAAAGCGCAATTGGAATTGCAGCTAGCAAGGGATGTGAAGGGTAACAAGAAAGGTTTCTACAGTCATGTTAGCAATAAAAGGGTGATCAGGGAAGGTGTGGTACCCTTATTGAATGAGGAAAGTAACCTAGTGACAGATGATGTGGGAAAAACTGAAATACTCAATGCCTTTTTTGCGTCTATCTTCACAGACAAGGTCAGCTCCCAGGGCTACTGCACTAGGCAACACAGGATGGGAAGGAGGTGGGCTTATTTAGAAAGGTTGGACATACAGCCCTAGGTGGGCTTATTTAGAAAAGTTAGATATACGCAAATGCATGGAGCTGGATTCAATGCATTCAAGGATGCTGAGGGAATTGGCTGATGTCATTGCAGAGCCACTGGCCATTATCTTTGAAAACTTGTGGAGATCAGGGAAGGCCCCAGACAATTGAAAAGAGGCAAAAGTAGTGCCCATCTTTTAAAAAAGGAAGAAGGACAATCCAGAGGACTATGGAACAGTCAGCCTGACCTCAGTCCTTGGAAAAATCATGGAGGGGATCCTCAAGGAATCCATTTTGAAACACTTAGAAGAGAGGAAAGTGATCAGGAATAGTCAATATGGATTCACCAAGGGCAAGTCAGGCCTGACCATCCTGATTGCCTTCTATGATGAGGTAACTAGCTCTATGGACATGGAGAAGGCAGTGGATGTACCCTGACTTTAGCAGTCAAGGTCTCCCACAGCATTCTTGCCACCAAGTTAAGGAAGTATGAATTGGATAAATGGACTGTAAGGTGGACAGAAAGCTTGCTAGATTGTCGGATTCAATGGGTAGTGATTAATGGCCCGATGACTGGTTGGTAGTTGGTGTCAAGTGGAGTGCCCCAGGAGTCAGTTTTAGGGCCAGTTTTGTTCAACATCTTTATTGTATTAATGACCTGCATGAGGGGATGGATTGCACCCTTAGCAAGTTTGCAGATGACGCTAAGCAAGAGGGAGAAGTAGATGTCTTAGATGGCATGGCCCACGAAAGCTCATCACCTAATATACCATCTTGTTAGTCTTTAAAGTGCTGCATAGTCCTGTCTTTTGTTTCAGTAGACCAGATTAACACAGCTGCATCTCTATCACTATTCTTAGATGGTAGGAATAGGGTCCAGAGTGATCTAGACAGATTAGAGGCTTGGGCCAGAAGTAATCTGATGAGGTTCAACAAGGACAAGTTCAGAGTTTTGCACTTGGGACGGGAAAATACTCAGCACTGTTACAGGCTGAGGACTGACGGGCTAAGCAGCAGTTCAGCAAAAAAGGACCTGGGGATTACAGTGGATGAAAAAATGGATATGAGTCAACAGCGTGCCCTAGTAGCCAAAAAGGCTAATATCATATTAGGGTGCATTAGTAGGAGCGTTGCCAGCAGATCTAGAGAAGTGATTATTCCCCTTTATTCAGCACTAGGGAGGCCACATCTGGAGTTCTACATCCAGTTCTGGGCCCCCCCATTACAGAAAAGATATGGATGCACTAGAGAGGGTCCAGCAGAGAGCAACGAAAATTATCAAGGGGCTGGAGCACATGACCTACGAGGAGAGGATGAGGGATTTGGGCTTATTTAGTCTGCAGAAGAGAAGAACGAGGGGGAATTTGATAGCAGCCTTTAACTACCTGAAGGGGTATTCCAAAGAGGATGGAGAAAGGCTGTTCTCAGTAGCAACAGATGGCATAACAAGGAGCAATGGTCTCCAGTTGCAGTGGTGGAGTTCTAGTTTGGGTATTAGGAAAAACTGTTTCAATAGCATGGTGGTAAAGCACTGGAATGGGTTATAGAGGGAGGTGGTGGAATCTCCATCCCTAAGTCCTGGATTGAGATAGCCCTGGCTAGGATGATTTAATTAGGATTTGTCCTACTTTGGGCAGGGGACTAGACTTGATGACCTCCTGAGCTCTCTTCCAGCCCTATGATTCTAAGTTTTTAAAAGTGGCAGTATTCTATACTCAAGCTGTCTACTGGACAACAAAAAAGTATAACAATATTAAGATAAACCCATACAAAAAACAACATTTAAAGATACATTAAGACAATCAGATGAGACACACTTTTATGAAGTTGTCTGTTTGTTATACTCCTATCCTTAGCCAGGCTTTCTGGTTCTAAATTTTGCAGTGCTGTGCTATAAAATATCACAAATTGTAAACAAGACCCTGGTAAGAAGGTCCAATTAAAAGTATGGCAACTGTAATCTGAAGAGGGGATATAAAATCCCATTTAATTAGTTAACCCGTTAAACATTAAGTTTAACTGGTTAACCAATTAAACGGAGATGGGCCGGGGGGGAGGAGGGTTTGCTACTGCCCAACGTGGCCAGAGTGCCGCCCCATGCAACGGGAAGGGACTCCTCTGGCCAGACTGGATCACCCCTGCCAGCTGAGGGTAGGTCCACTCTATTCAGGCTGGAGCATCCCTACCCATGGCGGGCAGGGAGCTGCTCTAGCCACCCACACCCCAATTAACCATTCACATCCCTAATCTCAAGTGACTCTTCCAGAGTCTTAAACCATCGTGTTTTATCTGCTCCTTTTATTAACTCCTGTTAGTACTGCAAAATCAACACAGACCTAAGAGACCTAGCCATTCTGCTGAGGAGTCACAAATATAACAAAAAATTCTGCTTTTAGTCACACTTAAGGAACCCCAATAACGAAGGAACATTTGAAGACAATGGCCTTGCACAGGTATAACTAAGGGTGAAGAATCTGTCCTGCAGTACTTGTGATAACACACGGGCACTCTTAGCAGCACAGGGAAGATCGAACAACTCCATAAGCAGGGCTGTCCCAAGGTGGGTGCCGGGCCAGAGGCAGCTCCACCCAGGCTCCACTCTTGCCCCACCTCTTCTCCAAGCTCTGCCCCTGCATCCTCTCCTCCAAGCAACATGACCCAAGAGATTTATGGGGGGCCTGGTGCAGCAGCAGCGGTCGCTCCTCCCCGCCCCACGAAGTAGGAGATGGGAGCCAGAGCACAGAAGCATAGAGCCACTCCAGCTCCCACTGCCCATGTGGTGAGCGTGGGGAGTTGAGGGGGGGGAATGCACCTCTGCTATTGCCCTGCACCAGGGCCCCTGTTATCACCTAGGTCCCTATGGACAGATGAGGAAACTACCTTCGGCTCTCAAAAAGCATGGGATCTGGGATACAACAGCCAGGGCATGTGGGCAGCCAGCTTTTAAGACAGCTTTCTGCACACGTCAGCTCCCGCGGAGCGGCGTGCCTCCCTGATGCCTCTCACAGAGGCAACTATGCGTGGGACAGGTGGGAGCCAGTGCTCAAGTGGAGCCAGCTTAAAAGTGAGCACTGGATCCTGCAGAGAGGCAGCAGCGAGGAGGGTGAGAGGACAGGCGGGAGCCAGCTTTCAAGTCACCTTCCTGAACATACTGGCTCCCGCATCCCCCTTTCTTCCTGCCTCTGATAGAGGCAGCAAGTGGTGTGTGTGCACGGGTAGTCATTTGGATTAACAAATAAACCCATTTAAATGACTATATGCTTAATGACTATATGCTGACATCCCTACTCTATCCAAAGCCTAAGTAGAGTGGATCTGTGTAACAAATATCTAACTTTGTGTGTAATTAATCATTTTAAATACTAAATGGTTGGTTTAGAATAAATAATTATGGTAACAACAACAGTTAATCTGAAACCAAAATTAATGAAGCAATTCAATTTTTATTTTAAACTAGGTACTCTATTGTCAAAGTGGTACAGTGCAGATTTTAGGTTGCAAATGAAAGTGACAAAAATATACTCTTAACCAGCTTTTAATATAGAACTCGCTCACAAGACAGCAGTCTGGGTTGGCACGTGGTTCATCGGGGGGGACTGTAGGTGGGAGCGCAAGTTAGAGAATGTTAAATATTAATGTCCTGAGGTTCAATTTCCCATTCTTTCCTGCTAGTTTTCATGCCAACTTACCAATATCATCATCTGTCCTGTCTATTGGGTCTTTCTCCAAGCAGTCTCTAACAATATCTCTGCTCATCAGAGGGTCTGATGCCCTCTCAATATCTTCTTCATCATCATCATCCTCTGAATCCACTGCAGTCTCTGGTAACCCACTCAGATCCATGTCACCAGCCTCACTTTCTGTGGCCTATATACACATACAGATATTTCAAATTAAAATATTCATGTGTCCTCTAAAGCCATTCTTTCCCACTTAAAAACATGTAAATTAAGTGAATTTTACTCTGCTTTGTGGAAGATAAATTAATCATTTTTGACATACCACTTTTGTTATTTTTTACCATCATTATTTCTAAAGAAAGCAGTCAGTAATTTTTTGAAACAGAATGTCATTGGCAAGATTTAATGTTGGTATGAATAATATAGATATGTATATAACTGTATGGTATGTGTCTTCTTAGGCAACAGGACTAAGGAGAAGAAAGGGACAATTTAAATTCACCAGGCAGTTCTTTGGAACACAAGAACAGAAAACATTATTAACAATTCATATTGTTAAATAAAACTTAGAGATCCAAAAATTAGTATTTGCAGGTACTTATCAATGTGGTACATGTAATACTGTCATTAGTTTATAGGGAATATTGGCATCTACCAGTACTATCAAAATACCACTAAAGACTAAAATAGCAGCTGCATAAGAAAGCTCAGCAATGAAGTGAAGCTAGGGTTTTTATTTATTTAAAGGTAAGAATTTACAGATGCGGAAAACATGTGAAGTCAGTGCTCCAGCACCACAGAGGGAATTTTCAGAATATCTGGCAAATTTAAATTGCTTTCAATCCTATGAAAATGAACAAAAATCTGGCCAACACACAGTTCAAGGTCATTAGTATAGCACAGAGGTAAATACATTTTAATTATTCATTTTTAAGACCAAACATTTAATAAAGCCCATAAACATATTTGCCTGTCATCTCAGATTGAGCAGCTTTTCTCTCAGAACTTGATTTCATACCAAAGTAGCTGCTAAACCACTGTGATTAAAAAAGAAAAAAAAAAAAAAGCTTCTAAGGAGAATATTCTAAGACACTTTTCCAAAAGCAGAACTCTCTGTCCCCAAAGGATTGTTAATTTCAGAGATTCTGGAGGTCAACGGCACAGCCAAATATATTTTTAAAAAATTCATCTGGGCACATTAGACTTTATACTTACGATCCTCAAGAAACATCCCTTGTGCAAAACAATGAGCTTTATGTTGAAAAGAACTGAAGCCAGTTCCAAAAAGAGTAAAAGGGAAAACAATATATTCTTTCTTTTATACAAACAGTCTCTTCTTTGATAAAGTAAAATAAAATAATTTTACTCTATTTTCCTCTCTTCTTCTGACAAAAACATCAGCCTTAGTTTAACAAGACTGCTCAGTATAAATCAACGATACATTTAAAATGGTAGCAGGGTAACTCAGCAGTTCCTATAGGAATCTCTGATTCTGTTAGCGTTAATTCAGGTTACTGAGCCACTGACTAATTCATTGGTTTGATTTGCAAATCTTGATAGTGCTAGCAAAAAATCACTCCTACTCATCAGAACAAGGCTAAGTTTTTCAAAAAGACTCATGGTTAACAAATTTGCTAAATTTCAGTTAGCCTTGTTATACTAAAACAGAGAGACAAGAAATACTTAGTTTAAAAATTATCCATTAAAACCTCTTAATATCACTGCAATAACAAAAATGCAACAGATTTTTTTAGGTATTACATGCTGCTCAAGCAAAGGTGAAGGTGAAAAACAGAATATTATCTTTTTTTATTTTATTCTTTTAGGGTTTTTAAATGTAATCTTAAAATATTACAAGTTTTCCCCACTCTCTTTTTAGAAAAATCTATTGTGACGGACATAAACCTCTCAGACCATAAAACTCTCTTTTTCCTGGAGAACTCTGACATCCTTTGGAGGACTGTGAATGTGACACTGCTTATGGATGACAGCCTATTGATGAGGAATAGGATGATCATATTCAATTTTTAAGACTCAATAACACTGCTCAGTTAGCAGCTGGAAGATTTAAAACCCAGATTTCAGCTATGTCACAATCCCACTTATAAAAGAGAAGATAATGAGGACCAGGTATTTCTATCATAAAACCAAGCAGAAAAGTGAGGTCATCTTTTCACAAACCACAAAGGAGCTGTACAGTGATTATTTAAAATTATATTTCTCCTAGTAATTCTGTCTTCTTAGGTTAGTCAGATAACAGACATGATTCTGTTCTCTAGAAAGCAGATGCTGATCAAATATTACATTTTAGCAGAAATGAAAAAGTTAGACAACAAGAATGGTCTCTTTTTGAAGAGTGTCATCGGTATGTGAAATAAATCACAGCAATCATCAAGGAACTGAAAGCTATTATAATAAAGGAAGACATTGGAAAAGTAGATTTTCAAAGAGGCATAATGGATTCATTTCAAATTCTGGTGGTCAAAATGTATGAGGACTACAAAGAAAGTAATTGCATTTACCACCTTGAATACTCTCTTTAAAGGGAAGTTACTTTCCTTATTACAACTGGCACTCTTCAAGATGTGTAGTCCCTGCAGGGATATACATTTATGGCAAGCACCTGATATTGAGAAGGTATTGCAAGCTATTTTTGCTGGACCACACCTACACACTTGCTATGTTTAGGTAAAGGGATAGGACAGATCGAATGCCTCTCCAGTTGCTTGCTTCTCCTCTACAAATCATGTCATGATCCAAAGCAAAGGGAAGTTTGCTGGTTCATATATATATATATATATATATATATATATATATATTTCCCAGTATGGGGAACTCACAACAAGCACTCAGGGTCAGAGGGCAAAATAATGAAGTTTATAGAGCTTTTTTAGAATCACAGCCCCAAAGGATGTGTCAGTGAAATAGTCTTGGGCCAATGCATAATGTCTAATGAATGTGGGGCTCAGACGCCATATAGCTGCTCTCTAAATATCAAGCAGGGACACCTCTTGAAGTAATGCTAAATAAGGCTGCATGTACTCTTGTAGTATGCACCCTTACCTCATGAGGAAAAGGAAGCTGCATCAGTTACAGTAAGAATTCATGATTCTTTACATGGATATAGTTTGTCTTCACACTCATTATGCTATGGCAACCAACCATCTAGGATTTCCAAATCTGTTTTGTTCTCTGCAGGTAAAATGTCAATGATACCTCATGTTGACGGAATGAAATCTCTACTTGCAAGAGGCATGGGGCTTCAGGAAAAATGCAGGTGTATAAATTAACTGATTTTTGTCCTCATGCTCACCTACTCTTCTGAGCAAGGTAATGGCCATGATGGAGGTGATGTTCTCTGACAAGGGAGATCCAGAACACATACCTAATGGTTCAAATGGTGGCCTACTGAGTACTGAAAGCTTAAGATCTCCATGAGGATTTTCCCCCACTCCCAGTTGCAAGGCTTTAATCATAATATAAAAGTTAATGAAATTAATAGGTAGCAGGTTTAAAAGAAAAAGAAGTTTTTCTTCATACAGCATACAACCTGTAGAACTACTTGCCAGAGAATATTGTAAAGGACAGGACTTGAACACAGGTTCAAAAAAGAGCTAGATAAATTCATGGAGGTAAGGTTCATCAATACTTATTATTCAGGATGGGTGAGAATGGTGTCCCTAGCCTCTGTCTGACAGAGGCTAGAAATGAATGACAGGAGAGGGATCACTTGATGATTACCTGTTCTGTTAACTCCATCTGGGGCATATGGCATTGGCCACTGTTGGAAGACAGGGTACTGGGCTAGATAGAACTTTGGTCAGACCCAGTATAGCCATTCTTATGTTCTATCAGACCCCTGAACAACCTAGCTGTTACGGGATGAGTAAAAATCAAATAACCATCTATTGGCACATGACAAACACTGATTGCACATATGTGAATCCATATCAGGCCTTGAGAAAGGCCTGTCACATTGAGAACAAGGAGATAATAGCAGACTTATCCACTGTCTTTGGTAACCAGAAACGAATCCACTTGGCTACATAACATTTCCTGATGGGGTCCTTTCTGATATTAAGAATGGCTTGTATAACATGAATATTTTCAGTATTATGCTCATCCGAATACCAAGGCACGAGGTGAAGAGAATCCAGATTTTGATTTGGGAAAGCAGAACTATATGGGTAATTTGAGGGCGTTTAAATAATACATGCTTTGTCCAGTCCAATTCACCACAGTACCTACTTCTGATAGTTGTTGGATGGGAAGAAAGAGAGTTCAGGGGCTCTCTGTGATACTGTCACTGAACTCCTCTGGCACAGTAAAGGTTGTGTTACCCGTTTGCTTAGCAGGCAACAGGTCCTGAGTGAGGTTCCCTGAGAAGTGAAGATGCTATCCACTGGTGAATTGTGTAATTCCCACTGTGGCAAAATGCCTGCTGAAGTTACCTTGTCAATGAGTTTTGAACTCCCAGAAAATAAACTGCTAACAAGTGAGATGGTTCCAGATACACCAATTCCATAAATAGACCTCTTCTATAGACCGGCGAGGGCTCTCTTGTTTATATAGAAAACAACTGTTACACTGTCCAATATTATCATGCCAGGAGTATATGAGTGGTAAGAAAATGTTGAAGGTTTCTCAGACTGCTCTCAGTTCTAGAAGAGCTATGTGCATTGTGGATTTGAGAGGTATTAAAGTACCTTGTACTGCATGACTGTTTATGTGGGTTCCCCAGCCCATCAGAATGTATCTAACCCTCTAGACCAGTGTTTCCCAATTAGTGCTCCGCGAAACCCTGGGATTCCGCGAAGCGAAAATAGGGGTTTCATGAGGAACCAGCACTCCCTCAACCCCCTCTGAAAGAGAGTGCGACAGCTGGCCAGCTTCTTAAAGAAGCAGCATGCTTGTTTCCCCTTCCTCCCTGGCAACAGAGAGGTATAACGAGGTGGGGGGCAGAGGAGAATAGTTGCTCCCAGCTGGCACACTAGGGGGGTGCTGGACGGGGGTATCCCCACGTGACCCACAGCGGTGAGGGAAGCACTTCCCCTTCCCAAAGAAGCCAGTGTGCGCTGCCTGAACAGCTGGGGCTGTAGCACCCGGTAACTTAGTTCTGTGGCCTTTCTGCGCAGGGTGTGTGTGTGGGGGGAGATATGGGGAGGTCAGGAGACCCGGGTCTGCGTAGCTCCAACTGTGCAGGCAGCGTCCTCTGCCCCGGAACTCTCCGCACCATCCCCCACTCCCCACAGGACGGCATCATGGAAGTAAGTTGCTAGAGTGCAACAGCCCCAGCTGTTCAGGCAGCACGCACACCAGCTGTTTGGGGAGGGAAAGTGCAGTTGCACACTTCCTGTAACTCTGAGGTGCTGCAGAATTGCCAGGTACTGGTCCCAGCTGCCCCTGTCCCCAGGACCCAGCACTGTCCCCAGGACCCAGCAGCACCCTGTCTCCAGCCCGAGCACCCTGCCAACCACCCCAGCACCCAGCAGCACCCCGTCCCCAGCCCCAGCACCCTACCAACCACCCCAGCACCACCCTGGCCCTGGCCCCAGCATCCTGCCACCCACCCCAGGACTCTGGCCCCAGCACCCTGCCACCCACCCCAGGACTCTGGCCCCAGAACCCTGCCACTCACCCTAGCACCCAGCAGCACCCTGTCCCCAGCACCAGCACCCTGCCACCCATCCTAGCACCCAGCAGCACCCTGTTTCTCGTCCCAGAACTCTGCCACCCACCCTAGTGCCCAGCAGGATCATGTCCCTGATCCCAGCACCCCGCCACCTGTGCCAGCATCCTGCTACCCAGCAGCACCCTCTCCCCAGCCCCAGCACCCACTAGCACCCTGTCCCCTGCCCCCACCAACACAGTTGGGACCACATTAGTGAGGCATGGGGGTTTTGGAGGGTTTTTTTTTCATCTCACTTGGGTAGCCCAACTGACTTTTCTGTGGGTCAGTGACCCTTGTGTCAAAACAGGTTCCCCGCCCCTCTCATAAATAAAGACAATGCTGAAACCTTTTGCATCTGACATAATATTTTATTTAAAAATGAAGCCGGGACAAAATGCCCCCAACTGGGGCCAAATCCCCATCTCACTGCAGCTTCATAACACTCCTGCACCACCTGACCCCAAATCTGAGTGTATCATACACTGGAACCCCCTGTCCTGAGCCTCTTCCATCCCCACACTCCTGCATCCTCACATCCTCAGTTTTCTGCCACAACACTCCTGCACCATCCACACATCACAAATCTGTGTCCTGAGCCAATCATACTAACAGCCTCCTTGCTGAGCCCCTCACATATCCAACCCAAACTCCTGCATCCTCACATCCACAAGCCTGTGACTTGCTCAGCACCCCAACCTTCTACCTGAGCCCAACACTCCCCAGCCTGGAGCTCCCTCCCCGAGCCAACATCCCCTTCTCCTGCATCCAAATTCCCTCCCAGAGCTTGCACTTCTCACCCCTTCCCACACCCAAATCCCTCATTCCCACCCCAGAGCTCGCACCTCCTGTCTCAACCCAGTGAGAGTGTATAAGGGCTGAGATAGAAAATGATGGAGAGGAGGAGAACAGAGAGGATGGGGCCTCAAAGGGGTGGGGTCTTGGGGAAGAAATGTGATTTTCATGCATTGGTGGGTTCCCCCCCCCCCTTTTTTTTTTTTTTTTTTTGCTTGACAAACCTAGAGGCTCCTTGAAATTCTGAAAAGTTGGAAAGGGTTCCATGGCCAAATAAAATTGTGAAACACTGCTCTAGACTGCATGGGGGGAAAGAAATGCAACTCCCACACACAGGTCTAGGTCCCTCTACTATGTCAGGAAGGCCCTGAGTATGATGGATTTGTTACAATGATCTTCATGGTGTACTTGCTTGTGTACATACTGTTAAGGCCCAAACCTACAGGTAACAGATTGTGAATGGTATCATATAAGTACATCAAACCTTATGCCCCAGAAGAAACAGACTGAAATTTGAGGGTTGTGTGCAACTAGGTCTAGCAGAGTATCCTTGGTGTAAAATTCATCCTTGGGGAGATAGGCTTTTGTCCTGATCAAATCAAGGTCGCTAATATAAATTCTGTGGTATCAGAAACAGTCATGTTAGACATCTGTATGTTTGCCCAGGATCCCAGGGATGTTAGAAGATGGAACAGCAGCAACATGACTGATGCTAAGACTTGCAGGCAAGACCTGCAGGTCAAAAGCCAGTCATCTAAGGACAGGAAGAAGATGGGTCAGCTGCCTTGTCTGAGCTGAACAAGAATTCTGTTCTTTTTACCCAGACAAAGTACTGCTTTTCTTTCCTCTTGGATGTAGGAGGATGGGTAGTCAGTGAGAACCATACTGCCATTGTCAGATCTAGCATGGATTCATTTAATGGCATTGAGGGTGGTGCAGAGACAGGTACCAAAGGAATCTTGCTTTTAGAAGCTTTCTGATTGTGCTCATAAGGCTTAGGAGGACCTTAAGTTTTTCTCTCGGGCATGAAATCTCACCCAGTTTTGAGAAGACTGGGGATGGATCGATCTTTTGTCTTAGGTCTTGGAAGGGATCTGATTTTTGGTTTGTGAGAACGCTCCTTACTCTCATGAAAGGACTCAAAAACAAGTATAAAACTATGGTACGCTCACACCTTGAATACTCTGTATAGATGTGGTCTCTTCACCTCAAAAAAGATATTTTGGCCTTGGAAAGGGTTCAGAAAAGGGCAACTAAAATGATTAGGGGTTTGGAACGGGTCCCATATGAAGAGAGGTTAAAGCAACTGGGACTTTTCAGTTTAGAAAAGAGGAGACTATGGGAGGATATGATAGAGATATATAAAATCATGAGTGGTGTGGAGAGGGCCGATAAAGAAAAGTCATTTATTAGTTCTCTAAATAGAAGAACTAGAGGACACCAAATTAAATTAATGGGGAGCAGGTTTAAAACTAATAAAGAAAGTTCTTCTTCACATAGTGTGTAGTCAACCTGTGGAACTCCTTGCCAGAGGAGGCTTTGAAGGCTAGGACTATAACAGAGTTTAAAGGGAAGCTAGATAATTTCATGGAGGTTAGGGCCATAAAAGGAAATGGTGTCCCTGGCCTCTGTTTGTCAGAGGTTGGAGAAGGATGGCAGGAGACAAATCGCTTGATCATTGTCTTCTGTTCACCCCCTCTGGGGCAACTGGTGCTGGCCATTGTCAGCAGACAGGCTACTGGGCTAGATGGACCTTTGGTCTGACCCAGTACGGCCGTTCTTATGTTCCACCTCTTTTAGCTTTCTATACAGGAGTCATACACAGTACTAGGGGCACATGCCTTCATGATTCTGACTGAGGTATGGAAGCAGCCTCCCCAGTCTGAGTGTAACTGGTACTTAACTGTGTGCTTGATAAAGTGCTTCTGAAGCCAAAGTTATCTCACCTTCCACATTTAGCAGGGAAAACAGCTAAATATTTCACTTTAGTGAAGATAGGAGCTTCTCTGAGACGATGAAACATTGGTCCCAAAACTTTTTTCCTTGTGCCCCACTTCTGCTTGTCTGTATCCAACACCCCAAGCCAGGCCCTTGTTCTAGGAGGAGGGGATGAAGAGAGGGGGAAGGGAACTAATTCTGGGGTTACAGTGATGGGTGGGCCAGGACTAGAGTTGTGGCCTTGGGAATGGCAGCCAAGTCTGGGGCTAGAAGCGGAGTTGTGTGGTACTCCCTTACTGTCCCTATCCCCATCCCCCCAGGTTGGCTGGCCCAAGCTCCCGCCACCCCCGCCTCCCCAAACATTTCCCCACCTCTTATGAGATAGCACCCCACAATATGGGAACATCTGCAATAAAAGCAATGACTGAAAAGGAGCAGAAGACAGTTTTTGAAGCCTATATTCCAAGTATAATTTAAGTCCTGTGCTGACAGACAGGAAGGCTCCCCAGGGTACAGTGACTAACTGGGGAACTATCAAAACACTAAAAGAAAATCCTAAGAATATAAATCTGAATATTTACAAGGAGAGGAAGTATCAGCTCTGGATACTGGAGAATTCTAACTCAGGATGTGTGTCAGTAAGGAGGACCTGTCCTGAAGAGAAAACCAGTCCATCCCACCCCTTAAAACTTTTGGTGTGGTGCATGAGGTAAGCAGTGGTACTGGCATGGACCAACAGATTCTGCTTGTAAAAATTTCCCCATCCCAGAAGCATAGACCACATGTATATCCCCACAGCGGAATACACATAGGGACCAGCACTCGAAGAAGAAACACACACACACACGCACTCACACTGACATTTTAGCAGGTGCTCTCATGAGAGCAATTAGAACTAGAAAACATTCATGCAATCTGATAATACATCATCTTTATAAGGGTAAATCTCTAATATGAACAGTTCATGAGATTCTACTCAAATTCATGTTACAATAATGGAATAAAAATTAGAGCATTCAGATCTTAAAAATCACTCTACCTATCAGGTATTTATGCTGACCATTGCAAACACTGTGAGAAATAGAAATTCCCTACAGCCCACCCACATTGCAAGAATCCTACCGAAGTGACCAAAAAGAAAATACTCAAGATCAACCATTATATCTTTTTAAAAGTTTCTACAAAAGTACCTAAAATTAACCTGCTCCAAAACTGCTTCAAAGAGAGTTTTAGACAGCTTTTTAAATCTGAAAATAGCCGTTTGACAGAACAATAAATATTTACTCATCTCAAGCAGTTCAAGACATTACCAGGTATGCCACATCCAAACACCTGCTTTTGGAAAGGTATACTAATTAAAACTAAAGAATTACCTAAAGAATTTTTCACACAACTGAATTTAAATGTGACTTCACAATATACCTCATTAGTGTATGCATCTAGATATCAAAGAATCTGCAACCAGATGCAACATAAAATATATCTGTGAAAGCTGGTTTTTACAAAGTTAATTAATCTCTTCTACAGCTGAAATCAGGGGTTGATACATGTACTATATTCCCATAAGGAACAGGCTTTAATTTATTAGCTGCAATTACCACAAATTAGAAACATGACATTTTTAGGATCAGTGCAGCTCATAAATTTGTTTAAAAAAGGAAAAGTATAACATATACCGGTAGGTAAAGTATTATTACCCGTTTTCAGCAATGGAAACTGCTGAAGGCCCTTGTAAGGAGATACTATAAACCTGCTACATCACCCTTCGTACAAAAGAAGTAGCCTTATCTGAGTCAATGGAGAGAATCAGACCCAGTAGCTTCGTAATGTAAGATCTAAATAACAACATATATAATTTATCAAAATTCTGAAATCTCTGAAGTCTCAACTATGGCATACCATAAGTTTGCTATGTGACATCAGTGCTAAAAATGTCCATCTTCTAACCCACTGTAAACAAAACAACCAAATTAGACTAAAGGGGAACCTGATGATAGTCTTTAAACATAACAATGACTGGTATAAAGATGATGACACTCAATTGGTATTTATGTCCATTGAAGGTCAGATCTGTTTCTAGATTTGTGTGTCCCTGAATGTGTTGTGAGGTGAGAGTAAGAATGCCTATGTTTGGACATGAAGATGTGACGCGGTAGAGGCATATTTTCCCATATGCTGTAAGGGAAATAGTTGGGCTGGTCTATAGGAATGTCTATATGGCAAGGAAAAACCCACAGCTGGCACATGCAGCTGATTTGGGCTCTCAGCGCTCAGGATGAAGGGCTATTTCACTGCTGTGTAGACTTTCAGGCTCAGACGGTAGCCCAATGCCTGGGACCCTTCCACCCTGCAGGATCCTAGAGCCTGGGCTCCAGCCTGAGTCCGGAAGTCTACACAGCCTCACAGCCAAGTCTGTCAGCTGGCACAGGACAGCCAAGGGTTTTTCCTTTGCTATGTAGACATACCCAGCCATTGCATTCTAAAATCTACTGATTTCTGTCATGGGCTAGAAAATCCAGAAGGCCCCATGCAAATATCTTATAACGTATGCTCGACTTCCAAGAAATTCATAATCCATCTACACAGAAGCAAGTGCATTTCTGTTGTCCTCTCTGACTAAAGACTGAGGAAATCAGAAAAATAATTTAGCTTTCTAAATACATTAGAAGCAGGCTACAATCTGTTTCATAACAGAACGCCGGTTACAACAAACTGTGAAGTGAATAATGCTTCTCCATAATCTGAGGTTTCTAGACCAATCCATTTTAAAGATTCATCTTTCCAGAGAAAAGTAGAAAGCTTTTTCCAAAGTGAAAAAAATCCTTTCCCATACACCACAAAGCAATTCTGTAACTCAGGAAGCTCTGCCCAATTAATATTTAAAATTAAAGAAAAATGTTCGCTGTGGTGCAATAATGCATGACAAATTTTAGAAGCAGAGGAAGTTTGGGATCTGGAGGACATCCCAGGAATGTGGGAAGCAAGGAACTAAGAAGCTATCCTAAACCCAAGCTTTTAGGTTGGGGTTCCTCCTGCAATAGCTTTGCAGAAGGTGACTGGAGTGTAATGCAAACAAGCCCAAAGGGGAAAGTCAATGTAGGAAACAAGACTTGAAATGATGAAAGACTTTCCCACTGAATAACTATTTCCCTGGATAGAGAATGGATTTGTCAACCATGCTAACTGTTGAACAATGTGAGGTTTTTGGTAGAATAATCTGATTCAATTCTTAATATTTTCATGCTTCTGACTTTAGATCAACTTATGTGTTGTTAAATATCTTGAGTGTTTAACCTGTTCCTTGGTTAATTTTACCTAAAATCTCACAAGTATATAGGGTTGCCAGGTGTCTGGTATTGTACCAGACAGTCCGGTATTTGCACTCTCTATCTGGTAAAAAAAAATCAGAAAATACCGAACATGTGCAATGTTCAGTATTTTCTGATTTTTCCAGCTGCGCACCGGACGGAAGCCTGGCGAGGGCGGGGGAGCAGCTGGGAGTCCCAGCTGGGAGGCGGGGCCGCAATTGCTGCCAGGAGCCCTCAATTGGTTGAGTGTGAGGAGGGGAAGCCTCCTCCTCGCTCATGCATCGCCAGGAGCCTGCGCGGGACAGGCAGGAAGTGCACAGGTCAGTCCTGCTCCCCGCCAGCCAATTTGCTCACCCTCCCACTTCCCGGCCAGCTGGTTCTCCCTCACTTCCCCTCCTGATCTTCCCCGGACAGCCCTCCTGCACTGCTCCCCAGCTCTGCTTCCCGCCGGCCCATTCCTCTTCCTAAAATTCTCCAGCCAGCGCTGCTGCACCTCTCCCCCCACCCCACCAGCTCTGCTTCCCACTCCCCCTTCCTCCCGGGGCCCCCCTGCGCCCCCCACATCCCCCCGCCAGCTCTGCTTCCCGCTCCTCCTTCCTCCTAGCCAGAACCGCTGCACTCCCTCCCCCCACCCACCCCACGCCAGTTCTGCTTCCTGCTCCCCCTTCCTCCCGGCCACTCTCGCAGCCCATGAGCCCCTTCAGCTGTGCTCTCTGCCCCCTCTTACTCCCGGCCAGCACCACCCCCTTCCGGCCAGTCCCCTCTCCCCCAATATCCCGCAGCCAGCCCCGTTTCACTGCCCCCCCCTTGACCAGCCCTGCTTCCCATTGGCCCCCCCAGCCAGCCCCATTAGCTGTTTCCAGCCCCCCCCCCCCTTCTCGGCCAGCACTGCTCCCTTCCTGGCCAGTCCCCTCCCTTTTTTTTTTCCTTCAACAAAAATTTTTACCAGTGGTTTTGTTTTTTGGGGGGCAGGGGGGGTTGTTCAGTATTTTTCTGTCAGCCATCTGGCAACCCTACTAGCATATTTCGTGCTGACTATCTAATACAAAAAATGGCTTCCCAGACAGTCAGCCTGAGCACATGAGACTTTCACAAACGAGATTTTTTTTTTTTTTTTTGGATGGCTGGAAGAGAAAAGCTGATTCCAACAACAGGGCTTTGTCTTTTCTTTAGTCTTGTTTATTGAGACAGAAAACCACCCCTGGACTTTCAAGCTCTCATAAAAGTGAGGTGTCCATCTGAGAAAGTCTCAAGAAACAGAAGGGGTAGCAGGATTGTTTGCAGCTTCAAGACAGATTTCTTTATACTTTGGAGTTTTCTTTCAAAGGAAGACCCTTGTCTCAAGACTAAGGCTTGACTTGCATTAACGCCTGCAATTAACACAGGACAAGATTAACACGTTAAATTTTTTAACATGTTCATCGCAGGCGTTAATGGTGTACTGCCCCTTTGAAGTGCCGCTCTGGCGCTTCAAAGGGACAGCACAACCAGGCCTAGGATCAGCTGCAGTCCACAGCTGGAGCGACACTTCAAAGGGGCTTTGCAACGCAGAGCTGGAGATCAGGTGGGCACTCCACCTGATCCATGGCTCCGCTTGTACTGCCCCTGGGATTATGTACGCAGTGCTGTAACCATGTTGGTCCCAGGATATTACTGGGACAAGGTGAGTGAGGTAATATCTTTTATCGGACCAACTTCTGTTGGTAAGGCGAAAGTTTTTTATCTTACATAGAGCTTCTCCACTTGGTGAATAATTGTGTCAGTATGCGTTAATCATTCATTTGAACAATTAATATTTGTTATAGGACTAAATTTGTTTTTAGCTGTATTCTTACTTTAGAATCTAGAAGAACATGCTCGAGGAAGATAAATCTTGCCTCTAGCTGTTTGACACTTTGCTTTTTTGAGATAGTACAACATACTACAGGTTGAATCTCTCTGGTCTGAACTCTCTGGTCCACCAGGACTATGGGTGTTGCTGGACCACAGAGCCCCTGGATCAGAGTGCCAGCCACAGAGGTTGCCAGCTACTGGGAGCGAATTGATCTGGCAGGCCAGCAGCTCACAGGGCCAGTGGCCTGGGGGTAGGGAGCCAAGCCAAACACCTGGCCAGTGGGTCAGCAATCTATGGGGCTAGCGGCCAAGAGCCTGTGGAATTGGTGGCCGGGAGTGGAGCCCTGCCAGTGGGTTGGGGGCAGCACAGTGATTGGGGCTGGTGATCAGGAGGGGAGCCCCGGGAAAGACTGAAGGCCTGACCTTCCCTGTTCCAGCACCCTTATTAGGGCCACTCAGGCCCTGAGGGTGCGGACCAGGGAGGTCTAACCCATATTGTCCAATACCACATGCATGGAATACTACAACTGCCAAAGGTTGATCTGTTTTATTAAGGTCTGAAAGTGACAGTGCCTTTATACTTGTATACCACAGAAAAAAGGTTTTGCAAGAAATGGGTTGCACTAGTTATCTTGTCAATCGATTTTAAGATTTTGGTTCTTTTTTAAAAAGCACTTTTGGGGAGTGGAGTGCATTTATTTTGTTCCTCTAATAGTCGGAATACTGAGAAGCAAGCTCACATCTTGAAAATTTCCAAGGGATGTGTGTATCCTGGGAGGGTCTCAAAAAGGATGTTAGCAGTTTCCTTTGCTGTTCCAGACAATCTGGCACAGATGCAAGAGGGCATATTAGGCTGACAGGACACTGTGCAATCTGATTGCAGGATGAGGAAAAGAAATGCTGCCAAGAGAAAGAAGCTAAAAACAATGACCAGCTTTTCGAAACAGGGAGGGGAGAAAACAACACACCACCCTCACAAGCTTAAATTTTTTGACTGCCAAACTTGGCTTTTTGGCTATTAGTATAAACCACAGGTGTCCATAAAGGCAGCAGTTGCTGCATGTGAGAAGCAATAGTGAACGGCTGTTTTCCAGAATCAGTACAAGAGAGAAATGGAGCCTATACATACCATAATGCCATGTCTACCAAGAGCAATCGCTTAACATCCACTCTCCCCACATTCTCCAAAAAGCAACATTAAATAGTATCAAGTATCAGAGGGGTAGCCGTGTTAGTCTGAATCTGCAAAAGCGACGAGGAGTCCTGTGGCACCTTATAGACTAACTGAAGTGTAGGAGCGTAAGCTTTCGTGGGCAAAGACCCACTTCGTCAGTTGCATCCGACGAAGTGGGTCTTTGCCCACGAAAGCTTATGCTCCTACACTTCAGTTAGTCTATAAGGTGCCACAGGACTCCTCGTCGCTTTTATTAAATAGTATGGGACTTTATAAAGCTGCTTCCTGAATTAAGGTATGAAACAACATTAAAAGGTCTTATTCAAAGTACCTCAATGATCTCTTTCTCACATGCAGTTGGAGAAATGACTACATACATCATCCTAGCAAGTAATACGTATTCTAAATTAATTTATCTTTCATGTGCAGCACTTGATATATAAATTTAGTTATGACATTAATATTGAAACAGGAATATTCTAAGATCAATGTTGAAAGCATCTGATGATTCAGCTTCATGATTTATTCAAATTAAAGAAGATCAAGGAATCTATTTTCATTACCAACAGCAGCTCTTGAGGCTCCACCACCACTATCTAGCTATGAAACAAATACAGAGCTAACAGTTAACTAAGAAATTTCACAAAAAAACCCACACACTTATATTTGCAATGAGGGGTTAGTTAATAATCCTCTTCACTATTAAACAAAAGGGAAACATTTATTTTATTGATTTCTATTACCGATTTGAAATAGAAAACCTCTCTAAGCCAATGATCTTTCTAAGCCGTTCTTTTCAGCACTATCTAGACAATGTATAGATGTCCATATCAAAGACCAACACTACAAGATCAAACTTTAGCCACTCTTCAATTACAAAGAAGGTTCCAGTTTTATCCACCAAATCTGAGCATTACTAAAATACAAAGTAATTATATGTAACAACTGTTCAAGTTCAAAATAGCTTATCAAAGGCAGTCAACAACAACATGCATCCTGGAAATTACAACATCAAGAGCCAAGAGAACTAAAAATCTATGCTTCTGCATCTCATTTAATCATCCATGTACTCTCAACTACCTTATTACCTATGTAAAATTTTAATCTTTTCATTAATGGATTTATTGCTCTTATAGTAGGCAGTAATTAAGGCAGAAAAACTAAAATGTGAGGAACACTGCAAAGTACTTTTAAAAGTTAATTTGTTTCAAGTTCACCTATGCTTCCCTACATACACATTTAACACTGTACATTTTTCTATTTATGGGTACAAATTCTGTCCTCCAATACTTACCTGCAGTTCCTTGACTTCAGTGAAAGATCCACCAAGCATGCTTCAGACAGACTTTAGGAGTATGACTTGTTTGTGTTTTCATTTCAAATATGTGTGTTTTAGGTTTACAAAACAATCATTTGCCAAACACTTTGAAAGCTTTTAGATAATCCTCACAATACATATTTGACTCCTCAGATCATTCAAAAAATACACACTTATGCCCTAACAAACTTACAACAAAAGAACCTCTACAAATAGCATATTTTTTAAAATCCCTCCAACTCTTAATCTACCACCTCCCCAAATACCTAGAACAGATGAACTATGTCAAATGATAAAATCCAGTTCTGATACACTAGGGAGACTGAGGGTGTCATGAATAGGAGCTGCTAAGGAAAGTCTGTCTTATCTGAGAATGAGGAAAGGGTTAAGCAACTCTTGAGATACACCTGAGGGACAGGACTTTGGGCATTCAGCCAATGAAACGCAGATAGGAATTTCAAACCAAGACAGGGGTTTTTTCCCCTCTCTTCCTTGGTTTTAGATTAGAGCAGTTTTTTCCCCCAGATAGCAGGAGAGACAGCCCTCCCGGGAACAGATTCCTTGAAATGTGTAAGTAGGGCAAAAAGTTTAGATAGTCCATCAGGTTTTATTATTTCCCTTGTTTGGGGGTTTGTAAATCATGTCTGAGATGGTTAATTGGTTTACTCTTTTGTAAGTAAGGATTACAGCCCAAGGATTCTTCTCCCTGAGTCTATTTTAATCCATGGCTTTTAACACACAGTCATTTACTATGCTTGCAAAAGTAGTCTTGTTTTAATAATAAAAGTGTTTTCTTTTTGTTTAACCAGTATTAGGGTGGTGCGTGTGCACACGCGTGCATGTGTAAACCTATGTCCATTACCTGGAGGAAGCAAAGCCCCACTGCTCTCTGCGGATTACCTCTGTTTTCCCAGCTACAAGCAAAACAGAGATTGGGACCGGGGGAGGGGGGGGAGAACGGCAGGACTTTGCCTCAGGTAGAGACTTTTTTTAAGTGAGCTCTTCTCTGGAAAAGGGCTTGATGCTTTTTATTTACACTTAGTGGCAGCAACCAATCGTCTCAGGGAAACTGAGACTGAACAGGCTTGTCTCTGGGAGTTACAGAGACAGGTTCTTACAGAGTTTATTCTGCTAACCAGCCCCCATATCTACATTTGAAGTGCCAGGCTGAGGAATTGAGCAATGACAGAGGGCAAAGTCAAAGACCAAAGTGCACATTGTTGGCAACTCCCTCTTTTACATTAAGCATGTTCCAGCCCAAGAAAACCCACAAACTTCAACAGTAGTTGTTCAGTATCACCAGAGAGGCAGTCTTGCATATACTATGTCATCGATTTTAAATTCTAAAATTTTAAAAACTTCCAACTTAACATTGGGTGAAAACATTTTTCTCCAAAACTATAAATTGCAAATAGAGTCAATCAAAGTTCATATAGACTATGTGGTTTGTATTATAGTCATTTCTCTAGATGCTGTCAAGTGGCGCTGATAGTCACAAGCAAATATTAAAGCCAGACCTATGTTACAAAATTGTATCAGTAAAGCTGTGTGGTATAGAAGCGTACGAGAAAAACACAAACACTACACCTAAACTATATGCACTCATCACCCAATGCAGAGTTACAATTACATCAGCAAATGAATTTCTTTTGCCAGGATATGCTGCATTCCACTAAGGGCCTTTGTGTATAGCTGTATCGGCATATCTCTTATAGTGAATACTAGAGCTAAGTATTACCTTCAAATAAATAGGTCAATGTGCATCAGATTCATTATGTTACCAATCATCTGTTACCTTTAAATATTAAGCTAGTATATGGACCAAAATCTCAGATTGTTTCATTTTCAGAAGAAAACATACTTCCTTGTAAATACAGTAATTTGATATTTCTTTTGGTTCATTAGATGAATATTGACAAAAAAGCAATAAAAGTATGTTTAACATTAGGTGCATCAAAATTATAATTCATTTAATCACTTCTTGTTTGACACTTGGCCATTAAATATTTATCTTAAGAAAATAGTTTGAGGAGCTGGTGTTATGAAATACTGTCTTACCTGGTAGATATCAGAAAGGCTGCTGCTTCCAGAATCACTAGTGATGCTACATCCTGAGTGACTAGAGGTAACGTGGGTCACCTGTGGGTGGAGACTGTCAGTAAGATGCAGTTTTGTGAAATCTGCAGGAAGCTACAGGTGGGGTAGAAAAAGCAACATTACAATATGGATCAGGTATGCAGTGCAAAACACATTTAAATTGTTCATGCCACATTTTACTCCCTGCCCGTACAAAAAGCTACACAAAATGTATTAAGGTGGCCCTTGGAGTCTGAATACAGAGCTTGCAACTTTAAGATTTACAGTTGTTAAATTTGCTAATAGTTCAATGAAGTATCCGAAGCGTAAAAAAAAGACTTGCGTCAAATATAGTAAGAGATTCAACACACAATATCTAGAAGAAAACACTGATGAACAAAATGTACTTCAATTCCAACACTATGTTTAGATCTAACTAAATTTGGAGAGAGATTTTTGCCAGTTTAAACAGTAAGGGTTTTCTTGAAGAATGGGATTTGAAATGACCTATACTATATACACTTTGAATGTGGCTTTCCTATTTCTCTTTGTCATTGAAATCAATTATTATAGCACACGTAAAACCTACTTGACTCAACTATCTGTCATATTTCAAACCATAAACTCGGACATCAAATAGGAAACAAATAACAACTAATAATTTGCAGAGCTATAAATATACACAACAGCCAATGTAGGTGAACAATTTAAGTGACTACAGAATCCATCTGGTCACATTCCAATAAAGGAATATGCATGCTGCAATCACTTCAAGAACAATTACAACTTAATTAAAACCCTAGCAACTTAAATGGTTTACTCCCCAAGTAAGCCTTTACTTAACCCTACAGGCCTTCCATAATTTTAAGATCCACATGTGAACAACTCTCAGGAAACTTAACGTGAATTTTGTAAAAAAAAAAACCCTGAAAATTGACTGAAGCCTTTCATATAAAAAAGGGAACCACCATCCAACCTAATTAAAATCTGAAGAAATATTTTAATGGTTATGCAGTCATAATATTGAAGATCTAATATCCCAATCCTACCTAACTAATAGCATAAAATTCTAGTCCCCATTTCCACTATATATTATAGGAAGGCAGTTTAAATATTGTATATTTTGTTAACAGTCAGTAACTATTAAAATTATATTGGATACTTAAATCATATTGTATGTCCAAACTCTATACTTCAAATTAGCACCTATGTTTTTATGGAGGCACTGATATGATCTGTACATCTGAAGTTGCATTGAGATTTTCATTTAAAAACTGGACTAAATTTCTGTTTCATAATTCAGTGGTTGATTTGGAGTATGTCTTCGTTATTGGGTGGATTGATCCTGCAGTGATTGATCCACCTCAGGTCGATTTAGCAGGTCTTCTCTAGACCTGCTAAATTGACTGCTGACCACTTTCCTGTCACCTCCAGTACTCCACTAGAACAAGATGAGAAAGAGGAATTCATGGAGTGACCTGGCAGTAAGTAGATCTAAGCTATATCTATTTGAATTAGGTTACTAACAGAACTTAAATTGCATAGTTTACATTGACATGTGCCAATAGTGTAGACTTGCCCTTAGTTTATAAATTTGGCACATTAACTCTTTAGTAGACAACTCAATTTACCACAATTCTTTACCCACTGGCAATGAAAACATTTAACCCCCACCTCCCTCGAAAAATTATCTTTATTTAAAATTGCTTTGTATTGATAACAATTCTTTGGGGCCCTTGAGCTAACCAATTATAATCAACACAAATTCACATCTTTGCACACTGTACCCTGCATGGAGATGTGTAAAATGCTGATTTTTCAGTTTGCTGTCAGAAATTAAAGTGCGGGGAAATATTTCAGAAAAACCCAAATCAAAACAAAAAATTGGGGTTATATACAATATTCTAATTGATTTAAAATGAATTCTATAATTTAATAAACTTAATTAAAAACCAAATGGTCTGGTAGCACTGCGTGTTATAGACCAACAAAACATGTAGATGGTATCATGAGCTTTCGTGGGCACAGCCCACTTCTTCAGATGACCGGAGAAACTCAAAACTCAGGTCATCTGAAGAAGTGGGCTGTGCCCACGAAAGCTTATAATACCGTCTACATGTTTTGTTAGTCTATCAAGTGCTATCAGACTATATTGTTTTTAAAGTTTATCCTGTACAGACTAACTCGGATGCCCCCTGAAGCTTCTATAATTTGAGCCATTTATAACTTTTTTTTAATTAAAGTAAAATGAATTTGGAATTGCCTATCACAAAACCACGAAAGAAGGTAGAGCTGACTCGCTCACACTTATGTTCATGCAATTGCAGCACATGTCCCTGCTCTAGATCAGGCAAAGTAGGGATTTGAATCTGTGTTCCCTTTACTCTATATGAGTGCCCTAACCATACAGCTATAAAGGAGATAGAGAGCAGCAGAAGCAGCACTATCACCACCACCTTTTCCAATGCTGTGAACAACATTCTTCATGAATCTAGCCTGAAAATATATTTTGGCTAAAACAAATTCATTAATAGTTTTGGCTGAATAGAAATATTGTTTTGGGTAAAAATTATTTATCTGAAAAAATCTTGCTCCAGCTTGACTCCTGATAGCTTGCACAGAGGCCATTTTTCTGTTCAAACTTAAACCAACTCCCCCGGTTTGTGCTTTTTGTCAAAAAATGGACAGATCTGAGCAGCTGTCAGTTAATCTTCGTACAACTCAGAACAGCAGTTTTGAGTTCTCGGGATTAAGAAATACTTTCAGTCATGGAAAGATTAGCTTTCAAAAGTTGTAGTTCCATCAGCTACAGCTATTTTGGACAAAAGCACAAAGAGAACTACATACAATGTAATTTATGAAAGCCACAAAAGTACTACAATCATTGCATTACATGAACATGGAATCAAGAAATATGTTTGGAATTAAGGCTATTGAGTATAAAGGTGATAGAAGAGGTAAATTCTTAAATGGGGGACTAATAAGAGGCATACAGACAGGGTATTAAATGACTTCGCTATTCCCCCCCCTCCCCTTGCATCTTGTGGTCTGCATTTGTGGCAAATGCCATCTACCAACTTTAACTCAAAATACTTAACTCTTATCTCCTCACTTCCTACACACCATACCGCTCATTCACAGCCCACCCCACCCCCAGCCCTTTGCCCTCCACCCTGATCCGCTGCCCCAGCTCAGAGCACACTCCCATACCCTGAACCCTCATCCCCGTCCCCATCCCAGTGCTCTCATTCCCCTTTGTACTCCAGTATTTTGCCTCAACCTGAAGCCGCCTCCTGCACTCTGAATACCTCAGCCCCACCCTCCAGCCTGGAGCCCCCACCTACAGCTCATACCATTCATTGCTAGCCCCATCCAGAGACCTCACTCCCTGCCAGAACCCTCATGGCCTCTGAAACCCAAACCACCTGCCCCAGCCCAGTGAGTGAGGATGGGAAAGAGTGGGCCACAAAGGGATGGGAGGGCCTTACGAAAGTGGTGGAGCTAAGACATTCAGTTTTGTGCCATTAGAAAGTTGGTGACCTTATCTGTAACAATTCCCAAAAAACATTTACATGCTGTTAACCATCGGAAAATGTCATTCACCTAAGAACAATGATATAGAGAAGTCCAAGTTTACATTTTGTTTTTGCATGGAGAACAGGACATTTAGATTTCTTTGAAGGAAATCACAGAACACTCCCCTATCCAATACAAACACTCAAAAATCTTAAGTAATAATCTTTGTGAGGTTTATATTAATTTTTTCAAGTAATAAAAGCTCATGCAACAATGCGAATATATCCAAAATGTAGTAGCTAATTCAAAAGAGCATAGTCTAAGCCTGGGTAAGCCAACCACTTTCTTTTTTCATAATGACTTTCAGATATCTTTGTTACTACCTCAGAATTCCTGTCATCAGCATTAGTACAAATTGGAGCTCCTTGATTCAGCACCCTTGGGACCTGAACGGTCCCGAAAGAGGGATTTTGCTGAACCAGGGGATATCAGTTCTGCCTGCCTGTCACCAACCTCCCACTCCAGATTGGCTCCTGGCCCAGCCACTGGCTGCATGGCTGACTCTCTCCTCCTCCCCCACCACCAACGCAGTAGGGCTCCCAGCCACAGCCAGGCTAATGGTTCCACTGCCACTAGACAAGAAGGGACACAGGACTAGAAGGGTTGCTGGCTCCACTCTTGCAACTGGCCCCGTTGGGCTCCCAGCCACCATGGCTGCCAGTCCTCCAGCCCCAGAAGGGCTGTCAACCTCCCAGCTGCTGACTCGGCAGGGCTCTTGCCACCAGCCACCGACCCTCCCCCAGGGACTCTCTAGTCCAGATATATCCATGAGTCCTATTGAACCAGAGATGTTGCTGGACAAGAGTGTCCTGGTTTAGAGAGGCTCAACCTGTATAATTCTCCTGAAGTAATAATGCTAATACAACCCAATGAGGATGAATTCCAGAATATTTGACCAAAAGTAGTAATTAAATAATATTATTTTGGAAGATACAATGGTTAAAATCTAAAAATATTTTATATGAACAAGAATTTAGTTGAAGATATTCAAGGAAGACAGACACAGAGACCTCAGTGTAACTGATAAAATGTGGTGTAAATAAAAACAGACCTCCTGAATCCCTAATACTTTACTAATGTAGGCTATTATTTATGCCTATTCGACAGCATCCGGTCAGTTCAAAAGGAACATGTAAGAAAATACTACCTTACTTTATGTGTTATTTATGTAGCTGCAATTGCGCTCCTTAAGCTGACCTTTTGGGTGTAATATAAATCTGGCCTTAGGTTTCAGAAAGAATGAGCTCTTTTACTTAGAGAAATAAGACAAGGAAGTAAATTTACATAACCTACCTTCAGCCTACACTCAGCAAACAACTTCTTTCTACTTGTAACCAACTTATCCTACACCAGGATCTCAGAGTGAGTTGATGATGCAAAAGATTTGTTTGTTGATATAGCTCTGAAAATGTTGTTTTCATGTAAACACAAGCAGACTACCCTTTGTTGTAACTTAAGTATATGTAACATTTTTTGTGTATTACAAGATAAGTTTTTAACAAATAAGTGGACTGAAATCTTCAGTACTGTATTTACATAAAATTCAATGTTTTTAATGTCAAAATATTATTTAGTTAATAAAACATGAGACAGGGCACAACTTGTGGTTCAATATCCCACTCCATAGAACTAAGGCAATATAAACTTACTTGATATGAATTTCAGCCATTTGCATTTTTAGTTGATAATTATTTAACAAGTGAAAACAGTGAATATAAGAGAAAAATCTAAAATGCATTTTTCAGATTGTAAATAAAAACTAGAAAGATGTTATACATCACTCATCTATAATTTTACAAATGGAAATGAATAGTTTATGAACATCTTTATTTTAAGGCTCATCACCACTTCACTGAAATAAAAAGTTAAAAACTTTTCAAGTGCTTTAAATAGATGACTGATCTCAAGAAAGTATGAAAACAAACACAAAATATTCAGCATGGATGAAGGGCCCTAAGGCATAGGTTAATAGGGCATCTGCATCATGTGTTCATGAGAAGATAAACTAAGCTACCTTTTTATGGAATACTACTTCATTTTTTATATAACAATGTATCAAGCAAAGGAAGTACCATCCCCTTCCATATTCATTCTTGAGACCCAAATATATTTGCAGATGAAAGTTTATTCAGGATTAATTTGTATGGATATTTAGCTAATAGTGATTATATTCAAAACCTATTTAAATGCCGCAAAGAGAACAAAGTACAACCACAAATATTGTTTATAAATTATTCCTTTGCTCTGCCCTAGGTATCTACTTCACACATTAAGATTATATCAGCACGATAATTAGCCTCTGGCTACATGGCTTCTGTAGACAACCAACCTAACGTAAGTGAAATACAACAAAGTTATCTCGATTTTCTGACTCATTAAAGAAAATGTTTATTTTCTACAATATAACAGTGCATGAACGGTATTAATAGTTATTCCATATTCTTTTTTTCCATTGCTACTAAAGAGAAAGGATGATGCATTGCAGATTATGATTATTTTTATGATTTGTAATGAAATAGTATTGTGACCCCAATCAAAATGAAGATACCATAGTACTACACATTGTACAAAGATAGTAATAAGACATTTCATTGTTTGATTCTTCCATAAGGCTAATACACTGGCTCGTCACCTATAATAGAGCATTTATAAATATTTGAATTGTTATATTAACCAAAAAAAGCTACATGGACAATACCCAAACTGCGGGAATAAATGACTGAAAGATGATGTGTACTCATCTCGCTGGCTACTTTAATACAATCTTTCACTAACCAAGGGAGACATCAAGGGAAACATTAGTTCTATGGTTCAGTGATTTTCAAGGCAGTCGTTAATATAGGTAATTACAGAATAATAAACTAATTTCCATTGATTTTTGCCTACAGACATGATGCAAACTGACATATGAAGTACAGTGTTAAATTTAAAATAAATATTAAGTTATACAACGTGTCCAACAAGGATGCTACTCTCTAGTCAGTCTTTACATATCACACCCCTATATTGTGCATAGAATTTGCCATCCTACAAAAACAGAACACTAACTTAAGAGTAATACACTGCATGATCATTTTTAAGCAAGTTCTTCATCTCTCCTCTGCACTGATGCACACTATTAAAAGAAGGCAAAAAATGTTTGCTGCATTTCTGTACACAGTCATGTATACAATATTAAAGGGCACACTATAAAAATAAATGAAATCAATATCTTATAGCCAGCTAATCTAAAAATATGTGAGGAAAGCGAAAGAGAGAGAGAGAGAGAGAGAGAGATATGAAAAAATAATTTAAAAGGGTGTATTCAGGGATAAGAAAAGAGACTTCATGTGAGCTCTAGAGAGTAACTTTCCTCAAGGGAAAACCATTTATGAAGTGCATCGCTGGAACTCAGTATTGTTCAATCATTGTATATATCTAAATTTAAGGCAAAAAGCTCTTTGATTACCTCTGTTTTCCCCTGTGTTTAGTCATCACAGGTAAATTGCTTTTTTTGTATACAATTTTCAATCCACCATTTCACCTTTAACATACTTTCTTTGCCAACTTTACCGACAGCTTTCAAAACAGTGATTAGCATGGAGCTCAATAGTTTCTTCTTTTAAAGAGCAAGCATACACATGCTTTAGTAAACACAATCAATCAATCAGTGGATGGACAGCACCTTATACATGGGTTAAATCTCCACATTTTCTCACACAAGCAATTAAAATGAATATGAAGAGATAATGCAAATAATGTATAAAACCTGAAAAAGTGAAATTACCTCAAATTAACATTAAAGTGATAATATAACATTGAGTTTTTTAAACTAAAAACAATTTTCCAATGTACTTCTATTAAATTTCTACAATTAAATGACAAAACCATTTAATTTAGGTTTTTATTCAGCTATTAGCTTTTTTTCCTTCTCAAAAAGCTATAGGGTCAAATTTGTCCTCCAATATTTGGGTGCAACTCCCAGTTACTAAAATGAAAGTTACACACGTACTCCAGCAGAAGAGTTTGTCAAACCTTCACAGCATTTCAAGGACATAGGAATAATGATTCACATGTATGAATGTTAAATTTATGATAGTGGCCATAAAGGAGAACCCTCCCCCACCCCCCGATCAGTCTTTCTGGTAATTAGTTAAAATATTACATTAAAAGTATTCTTTAAAACTATTTCTTTACTCTCTTTGCAATCAAAATTAAAAATGACCAGAGCTTTAAATCCAATACTCCCTCCCTTTAATTTAAGCATTTTCTGATGCAACATTTGTTACAATATTCTTCTGTATTATTCCTTAATTGTGGGGAAAAAATGCCAACTTCTCTTCGGTCATTGCACCCTATGTACTATTCCCACCACTAGAAAAAACAAATTAAAAATATAAAAACAATACATTATTTTATTTTATATAGTATTAGAAAGCACCTATCCAAGGATCTGATAGTCCCTGCTGGAAACACATATATTTAAAACTTACACTTCTGATTTCCCTTGCTAAATAAAATTGTAGGTAGAAACACAAACTGGCTTATATGGGCACTCATGGGAGACTAATTCATTTATTTATGGTGTAATAGTAAATAGCGTTGTATGAAGAATTAAAAAGTTTCAAAGCTGCAACAACTCCTGTCATCACACTAAAAAGTCCAGATGCTTTTCTGTTTCACAACTATTTTGATTTTAGGTGGTATTTAAAAATAATGTCAATTACATAACAATCTCAATTTTGGTGGGGGACCAGATTCTGCCCTTATACCAATTCTCTCTATAGCATTTCTCTATGAGTTTTAAAGTCTTATAGAACAGTGCCAGGTGGTGCCAAGCAAGCACCCTACTGTGGAAAACATTCAGAGCAGAGGCTACAAAAGGACTGTGCTGTGTTCAGACCAGGCTGTCTTGCTAACCTTTCCAACAACTTCATATAAAAGTTGTGTAATAGGGGGAGAAGACTGAGCCTAGTGGAACTTCACAGATGAAGGCTGTGGAGGTTGAGGAATAGCTATTGATTACAAGCCACTGGGTTTACTCTGAGAGGAAAGTGCATTTCAGGGAGCTACCATTCACTTCTGCTTCTTGAAAAAAAGGACAGACTACTTACTGGTTTTTATTTTACTTATGTGTTTCCTATTATTTTCTTCTCTTCCTATCATTTCTACCTTTGACTGGTAACTTGCTTCCTGTTGTGAGGGGCAAATATATAGTCCCCATTGGAGTTATTGTCAATACTACTCTGTAGAGAAGGTATTTACTGGAGAATACATAACCAGAAATATGGTATAAAAAATTAAAAAGTTAAATGAAGTAAGAATGCCCTATTCCCTTTTTTAAAATCCATCAAATTAATCTTATTATGAAAAACAAAGCCAGACTAATTAGTAGCCTAACAAGAGAAGGGTCCCATGGGAGATCCAGATTCAATTCCCAGTTTCTTACTTGTGAGCAGAGATTCAGATGCTATAGAATCACCATGCTAAATCTCAGGAGGAAGAGGAAGTTCCTGGCAACTGCTCTGATCAGTTAAAGCACAGAGAAGATAAACTACAGAGGGAACCCTATGTAGTTATCCTCAGCTGTTTAAAAGTATTACTGCAATACAGTTGCAATTATAAAGTAAGACAAGAACCCCAAAAATGCCTGGCCCCTTCTTGTGATAAGATATGCAGTTCAACCATTTTGGAACAAGTTGTTTTAAATAGGCACTTTGTTTCGCCAACGCAATACAATATTCTTAAAATATCTGATTTTCTCATGAACCTGCACATAAATGTACCTCAAAGCATCAACAGACCAAAACTATATTTTTACTTTTGGCATGGATCAAAACATTAATCAAATTCTACACACCATAAAATGGAGGTTTGCTTTGAAATCACATAGATAATACTACAATAATGCAAAAATGATTCTGCTAAAATAAGATCTACATAATAGAAAAATCTGTTGCACTACTAAGAATGTCTCGAATCATTTGCTCTCTTCCCCAAGCAACCTTTCTAGAATAAATTAATAAAACTCAAATATATTATAAGTGAGAGGCATCTCTGCTTTCGGTTGCAGGCAAACAGACTGGGTTTAGCTTCTATAGCATCAATACACCAAACCTTTCCCTATGCACTTATGATGAAATTTAGATTTTCTGTGACAAATTCTGCTGTACATTATGCAGCATGTTTACCCAGATCCCGGCTGAGTTTACTCCTCAGTGGTTACACAGATGAGCTTTGAGCATAGACTACAAAACACTGCATCAACACACTCAGTCTTTGAACTGAGATTAAGCACGCATCTGCTCACATTCCAGATATAAATATAGAAGAAAGGCATAGCGTCCATACAAACAGTGATTGTTCTACAAAAAGAGTTAGACATTTTAAATATCAAATTAGCCTTGATATTAAAATTTAGTTAAAAAGTTAAGTTCGTATACTTATTATGTTATCAAACGTATATTGCCTTCTTGAATTGTGTGAAATTCAAGTAGAATGGCAGAACTGCAGTCACTGAACATGTAATGACTTAGTCCTCTTAATATAACTTAGAACAGTCATTTTGTTTAACCTATATAATCTTCACAAAAGTAATCTAGTTTCAGAAAAAAGTAAATTTGCTTCCTAATATAAATAATTTTTCTTTATAAACAAAGCTATGTCTGATATGTGTTTTAAAGAGAGGTCACATGAACCTTAAGTGGAAAATACTGTTAACATAGAATTTGCCATTTTTGAGATTTTCCTACATATGACTTTTCAACTGTTCAGCCTTATTATTTTATACTTTTAATGCATCAAAATATGTGATTTTTCCTTTAACCTTTAAAAGATATGACACTTTACTAATAACTGGGAAATAATTATCCTTAATACATTAATCTGGTTTACCCACTTCCCTAGGAAAATTTTATGCTCATAATTAAACCCAGGAAATGTAAATGTATCTAGTTATATATCTACATGTCAGTCTTTCATAGTAAACACAGACGGAAGGAATGAAGACACTAGTCTTCCTCTTTTTTAGGAAAGTAACAAACATCTCTACTATCACTAGTCCTTCTTTTGATGATTTTTTCTTCTGAACTCATCCCCACAGCTTAAGAGCAAGTTTATCCATGAGCCAGCTAGTATCCTGTACAGTATTATTTTATTTTTAGTTCCTGATCAGGTACACGAATATCTTTATATTAGGCACAGAAAGAGAACCCTTATCTCATTCAACTAGATTATTTATACTAGGAAAGCATAGTTTAGCCATGCAAATAATATCAGATGGAATAAGACATATTAGGGCCCTTGCATTATCAATAATATATGCTAAACTGGAGAAAGAGACAATTTTCTTACAAAACGAATTATATTATGACCATAGCAACAGCTATGCTGTGCATGTCATTAGGTTGTTGAAATGACTCTATATTTGCTTATACTTTATAATCAATCCTCTAACTGTTTCAGCTGCTGAGATTATCTTTTAATGAGTCTCAAAACAGCAAGGAGTATGCTTGGCACAAGTCACTATTTTTTTTTAACACGCAATCTCATGGAGAACACTATGTTGCCAGTTCCCCTTTATACCAAGTAGGCACCAAACCATCTGTCTTTGCTCACCATTGAGGGCAAAAGCAATGTCTTAAATAGGCAGGCCCCAAGCCATTAAAGATAATACAGGAAAAACTAATGTAAAATTCTACCCAGAAATCAACAAGTAGCCAATGTAGATCCAAGTGTTGCAGTGTATTTTTTCAGGTGCATGCAACGTGTGCCAGCTTCATTAAGTGTGGCGTAATTTTTTCAAGACCTAACACTTCATACTTGGCATGGAACAGTAGCCACCAACCAGTAGATCTTGGAGCCTCTGACAGGTGATCCTGACTGGTTTGGCTGGGAGACTATCAGCTGCCCCTCCCCACACTTCCCTGCTGCCCCTGCAGAGCCTCACAGCTGCCCCCTGGGAGCCTTCTGCTTGTTGTGCAGGGTGGGGAAGACAGAGGCAGGGGGGCGCTGATGTCACTCTGTCCCTCTCTCCTGTATCCCACTTCACAGAATGAGAAGGGCGGGGCCTCAGCAAACGGGCAGGGCAGGGAAGGAGTATTTGGGTTTGAAGTAGAACCTGGACTAACTTAAATTCAAAAAGTGATCTTGTGCTTAAAACGGTGGAGACCACTGGCATAGCAGGAGACTCCTTATCTCATTTAACTAGGTTATTTATACCAGGAAGGCATAGCTTAACTATGCAAATAATATCAGGTGGAATAAGCAGTACTAAGGTCCTTGCATTATCAATAATCAATGCATTATCAGTTTATTCACGGAGTACATTAGTAAATAAGATGCTATAAAAAGATCATTCACATACCAGATACTAATTAAACAATCTGAAATGAGTGACAAATGGTCTCAAGTTCTGTACAACTGCTTTAGATAGCAAGTACAGAACTCATGAGTTGGCAGAACTCATTTCAGCAAACTAGTGACATCTCTGCATATGCTCAGCAAAGTTGTTTCATTGTTTTATGACAATCTTTTGCAGAAAATAAATCATACAATGGCATTTTGTACATTACACTAGCTCGTCCACATATATAGTTGCTGTGAACCAGTGGAAAATGGAAAAGATCCTCAAGAGATGGGTTAGATCTACCCTGCATACTTGAGGACATGAGAACTAAGGAACGCATACAAGTGTTTTTGCACATATTACAACTTTATCTCCAACTAAGAAATATAAAATCGCTATCATGTCAGAACCATATTACACTAAAGATGTGGGCTAAAAGTAATGGGTATTTGCTCAGTGAGGGTATGTCTCCATTTGCACTCTTTCGAGAGAGGGATGCACATGAAGACATTCAAAATTGCAAATGAAGCCGGGATTTAGGTATCCCACGCTTCATTTCCATAATTGCGTTATGGCGCTATTTCAAAATAACAAACCTGGTGTAGAAGCCGTTATTTCGGGAGAACACCCCTTCTTCCAAAATAACTGTTAAACCTAATTTTATGAGAAATAAGGGTTATTTCGAGGGAAGGTTGCTCTCTCAAAGTAACTGCATCTACACCGTGTTTGTTTTTCGAAATAGTGCCATAACACGATTATGAAAATGAAGCACGGGATATTTAAATCCCAGCTTCATTTGAAATTTTGAATGTCTTCATCTGTATCCCTCTCTCGAAAGAGGGTGCAAGTGCGAAAGCAGACAGGGGGCTGCAGACGGGGGAGTTTAAGAGGGACCACAAAAGATCCTGCCGCTGAACAGGCTACCTGGTGAGAGTGAGAGTACTTTTGGTATGAGTGAGTTTGCTCGAGTGTTTGAATTTCGTTTGTTGAATTCTGATTTTGATTTCAGGTGACTGCAGTTTCAGTTTCAGCTGCTGTGGCAGTTGGGATTGAGTGTCTGACCTTTTGTTCCCTTAGTTGCTCCCTTCATTGCATCCGGTCAGCCTTCCCCTGTGTGAATAAAGAGGGGGCAGGCCTGGCCTAGCAAGCAGGCTTTAAAAGCCAGAGGCAGAGTGACCAGGAAGCGAAAGCGGACAGGAGGCTGCAGACAGGGCAGTTTAAGAGGGAGTTTGGCAGAGGGAGGCCTACTATGGTGAGAAAGACCCGCAACACCTGTGCCAGCACTGCTTCAGTCTCCTCCATCTGCGCTTGTAGCCAGACAGAGTGCCTGAGCATGGATGCCTCTACCCAGATCCTGTTGTGGTTTTTCAGGGACTGTGGCTTGTAACCCCCACTTACTGATATCCAGGCTGGGGAGATTATCCAATGAGAAAGGTGCCTACTAGTGGAATCTCTCAGGCAACAGTTGGGAGAACTACAAGAGGAGGTGGCTAGGTTGAAGAGCACCCGAATCCACAAGCAATTCCTGTACCATGTTCATTGAGCAAACAGCTGAGGTAGCTGACCCAGTACACAGGACTGCAGACACACCACTGGTGGAGGAGGAGACGGCTCAGGGTGGACGCTGGCAGATGGTTGCAGCAGGCACGGCTACACCCCTGCTCCGAACCCTTCCGTCGTGGTACTAGGAAACCGTTATACTCTTCTTTATACAGGAGATAAGGAATCACCCCCTACAACAGAGGAGGAGAAGCCTCATACCCCCAAGGCTGGGAGGTCTGCTTCCACCATTGCAAATAGGAAACATAGGGTAGTGGTGGTTGGAGACTCTCTTCTGAGGGGGACAGAGGTTCCCATGTGTCGCCCTGACATTTCATCTCGGGAGGTATGCTGTCTGCAAGGGGCCCGTATCCGAGATGTTATGGAGGCATTGTCAAGGATTACCCAGACCTCTGACTACTACCCTATGCCTCATCCATATGGGCACAAATGATACTGCGAGGTGTGACACTGAGCGGATCAAGAGTGACTTCAGAGCTCTGGGAGTACAGGTGAAGGAGTTAGGAGAGCAGGTGGTATTCTCTTCGATCCTTCCTGTCAAAGCTAGGGGCCCGGGCAGAAACAGGAGCATCCTGGAGGTGAATGCCTGGCTGCAAAGATGGTGTTGCCAGGAGGGGTTTGGCTTCCTTGACCATGGGATGCTATTCCAGGAAGGACTGCTTGGCAGAGATGGCATTCACCTTTCGAGGAGGGGGAAAGACGCTATTTGGACACAGACTGGCTAACCTAGTGAGGAGGGCTTTAAACTAGGTTCGACAGGGACAGGTGAGCAAAGCCCACAGGTAAGTGGAGAACATGGAAACCTGGGAGGTGGGTCGGAAATGGGAGGGAGTGTGGGCTATAATGGCAGAGAGAAAGGAGGGTCAGGGCAAAACTGGGAGGTAAGGTCAAATCAGTATCTTAGATGCCTATATACAAATGCGAGAAGTATGGGTAATAAGCAGGAAGAACTGGAAGTGCTAATAAATAAGTACAGTTATGACATTGTTGGCATCAGAGAAACTTGATGGGATAATACACACGATTGGAATGTTTGTTTGGAAGGGTACAGCTTGCTCAGGAAGGATAGACAGGGAAAAAAGGGAGGAGGTGTTGCCTTATATATTAAAAATGAACATACTTGGAGTGAGGTGGAGATGGACATAGGAGACGGAAGTGTTGAGAGTTTCTGGGTTAGGCTAAAAGGGGTTAAAAAAGGGTGATGTCATGCTAGGAGTCTACTACAGGCCATCTACCCAGATGGAAGAAGTGGATGAGACTTTTTTTAAACAACTAACAATATCATCCAAAGCCCAAGATTTGGTGGCGATGGGGGACTTCAAATATCCAGATATGCAGTAAACTTTTGATAACCCGGCACCTTTAGGACCCAGGAGGTGCCAGATTATCAGCTATGCTGGAGTACCAGAAGGAGGGCTATGAGGGGTCTAGAGTGGGGGAGGTGGGGTCGGCGGGGAACTGCGCTGCTGGAGAAATGGTCTGAGGTAAACAGGATGAAGTTTAATAAAGACAAATGCAAAGTGTTCCACTTAGGAAGGAACAATCAGTTTCACACATACAGAATGGGAAGCGACTATCTAGGAAGGAGTGTGGGATCTAGGGGATATAGTAGACCACAAGCTGAATATGAGTCAGCAGTGTGATGCTGTTGCAAAAAAAAGCAAACATGATTCTGGGATGCATTAACAGGTGTGTTGTGAGCAAGACAGGAGAAGTCATTCTTCCGCTCTACTCTGCTCTGGTTAGGCCTCAATTGGAGTATTGTGTCCAGTTCTGGGCACCCCATTTCAAGAAAGATGTGGAGAAATTGGAGAGGGTCCAGAGAAGAGCAACAAGAATGAGTAAAGGTCTAGAGAACATGACCTATGAAGGAAGGCTGAAAGAATTGGGCTGGTTTAGTTTAGAAAAGAGAAGATTGAGGAGGGGACATGATAGCAGTTTTAAGGTATCTAAAAGTGTGTCATGAAGTGGAGGGAGAAAACTTGTTCATCTTGGCCTCTGAGGATAGAACAAGAAGCAATGGGCTTAAACTGCAGCAAGGGAGGTTTAGGTTGGACATTAGGAAAAAGTTCCTGTCAGGCTAATCAAACACTTGAATAAACTGCCCAGGGAGGTTGTGGACTCTCCATCTGTGGAGATATTTAAGAGTAGGTTAGATAAATGTCTATCAGGGATGGTCTAGACAGTATTTGGTCCTGCCATGAGGGCAGGTGACTGGATTTGATGATCTCTCGAGGTCCCTTCCTGTCCTAGTATTCTATCTAGAGAGAATGACAGTTATCTAAAAGAGAAAGTATAAGAATTTTATATAATATGAAACTTGTTTCTAGAGCCATAAAAAGATTACAGTAATACACAAACAGTTAATACATTTTATCCATTGTGGCCCATAGTATACACATACAGTAAAACTCCAGTTGTCCAGCATCCTGTGGTCCAGCACTCCTGCTAGTCCGGCACCACCTGGAACCCGGAAGTGCTCCAGGCAGCTGGACAATTGGAGCTGCTTTGCCCCGGGCTTCCCCGAGTCAGCCGCTGGTCAGTTTCAGCAGCGGGTGACTTGGGGCGGCCGGGGCAGAGCAGCTGGGATGGTCCCATAATGCCGCCCCTCGGTGCTGCAGGACCAACCCGGCAGCACCCCAGCTGCTCTGCCCCGGGCTTCCCGGACTCAGCCGCTGGTCAGTTTCAGCAGCGGCTGATTTGGGGACGCCTGGGTCAGAGCAGCTGGGGTGCTGCCAGGTTGGTCCTGCAGCGCCACCTCTCCATCCCCCCCACCCCACACCAGACCCCTTATAGCCCCCCCTTCCGATAGTCCGGCATATCTGATAATCCGGCACCCCCTGGGTCCTAAAGATGCCGGATTATCGGAAGTTTACTGTACATAGTTTTTGTACATTTCTTTACTCTCTCAATAAGAAATGGTTCACTGGTATCCTACTGTAATAATGCATAATATAACTTAGGTTTTCTGGCATTTGAAGTTTTTATATACACCTGCCATTTATACTGGGTATTTTGAAAGGCTATAGCTGTATCGTGTTTATTTTATCAAAACAAAATAGAAATGAATAAAATACTATGAATTTAAGACTGTTTCAAGAACTTCAGTAACACCTTATTTCATTATCTAGTATACTGTGATCATGTAATCTATTCCTTTCTATTTTCAGTCGCTACAGTGGGACAGGTTGGGACCCTTAATTCTGAATTGCAACTGTTTATGCTTTTGTAAACTTATCAGACTAATATACATTTCAGAAAGCACTGGAATGTTTTAAATTCATTTTACTATTAGCTGTGTTTTCATATGCTAATATGAAGTCAAAAAGCCAAAATGTGGTTGTCCCATGAAGCAGTGTACACCAGAAGTAAAGACTTAAGTGTGTGTATGAAAAGGCTGTTTTCTCTCAGAGAAAAATCCGAGAGAAAATAAGGTCTCATGATGCAGTCTGTTTCCTTACCTATTACTGCACAGAACACAGAGTATAAGATTACACAGTATAGTCCAGGTGAAAAGACAGGTTACCAGGGCTTAAACTCGCATTTTAAAAATAGCTGTACTGCCATTGCTTTGAAGTTGGGCTAGAGCTTGGGTTATGGAGCTGTCCCCTCCTTGGAGCCAGAGCATCAGGAGGACCATAACTTCTAAGCACTATCTATACCAGGCCTGGGCAAAATACCCTCCGCAGGCTGGATCTGGCCCTCCAAGCCACCAGACCCAGCCCATGGCCACAGTAAGGAGCCTCAAACAGACTCCCTGCCCATCCCACACATGCTGCCGAGAAAAGTAATCTTTGCAAACTTGCAGGGTTCTGATTGAACACTTTACATTGAATAAAATTGTCAGGCAGGTAGAAGAACATAATTTGTTGGACAAAAGTCAACATGGCTTCTGTAAAGGGAAATCATGTCTTACTAATCTATTATATTTCATTGAAGGGGTTAACAAACATGCGGACAAGGGGGATCCGGTAGATATAGTATACTTAGATTTTCAGAAAGCCTTTGACAAGGTCCCTCACCAAAGGCTCTTGTGTAAGTTACATTGTCATGGGATGAGAGGGAAGGTTCTTTCATGGATTGAGAACTGGTTAAAAGACAGGAAACAAAGGGTAGGAATAAATGGTAAATTTTTAGAATGGAAAGGGGTAACTAGTGGTGTCCCCCAAGGGTCAGTCCTGGGACCAATCCTTTTCAACTTATTCATAAATGATCTGGAGAAAGGGGCAAGCAGTGAGGTAGTAAAGTTTGCGGATGATACTAAGCTGTTTAAGATAGTCAAGATAGAAGCAGACTGTGAAGAACTTCAAAAAGATCTCACCAAACTGAGTGACTGGGCAACAAAATGGCAAATGAAATTGAATGTGGGTAATGTGGGTAAGGACAACTATAATGATTCTTTGATAAGATAACGAGCCTTGTGGATAAGGGAGAAGCGGTGGATGTCATATACCTAGACTTTAGTAAGGCATTTGATACGGTCTCGCATGATATTCTTATTGATAAACTAGGCAAATATAACTTAGATAGGGCCACGATAAGGTGGGTGCATAATTGGCTGGATAACCGTAGTCAGAGAGTTGTTGTTAACGGTTCTAAATCCTGCTGGAAAGGGATAACAAGTGGAGTTCCTCAAGGGTCTGTTTTGGGACCCGTACTGTTCAATATCTTCATCAATGATGTAGATATTGGGATAGAGAGTACGCTTATTAAGTTTGCAGATGATACCAAACTGGGTGGGGTTGCAACTTCTTTGGAGGATAGGGACATAATTCAAAATGACCTTAGCAAGTTAGAGAAATGGTCAGAGGTAAACAGGATAAGGTTTAATAAAGAGAAATGCAAAGTGCTCCACTTAGGAAGGAACAATCAGTTCCATACATACAAGATGGGAAGCGACTGTCTAGGAAGGAGCATGGCGGAAAGGGATCTAGGGGTCATAGTGGACCACAAGTTGAATATGAGTCAACAGTGTGATGCTGCTGCAAAAAAAGCAAATATGATTCTAGGTTGTATCAACAGGTGTGCTGTAAGCAAAACTCGTGAAGTCATTCTGCCGCTCTACTCTGCACTAGTTAGGCCTCAGCTGGAGTACTGTGTCCAGTTCTGGGCGCCACATTTCAAGAAAGATGTGGAGAAATTGGAAAGGGTACAGAGAAGAGCGACAAGAATGATTAAAGGTTTAGAGAACATGACCTATGAAGCCAGGCTTCATGAACTGGGCTTGTTTAGTTTGGAAAAAAGAAGATTAAGGGGGGACATGATAGCGGTTTTCAAATATCTAAAAGGGTGTCACAAGGAGGAAGGCGAAAATTTGTTCCTCTTGGTTTCTGAGGACAGGACAAGGAGTAATGGGCTTAAAGTGCAGCAGGGGAGGTTTAGATTGGACATTAGGAAAAAATTCCTAACTGTCAGGGTGGTCAAATATTGGAATAAATTGCCAAGGGAGGTGGTGGAATCTCCCTCCCTGGAGATATTTAAGAACAGGTTAGATAGACATCTGTCAGGGATGGTGTAGACGGAGCTTGATCCTGCCTTGAGGGCGGGGGGCTGGACTCGATGACCTCTCGAGGTCCCTTCCAGTCCTATTATTCTATGATTCTATGATTAGGGGTTTGGAACAGGTCCCATATGAAGAGAGGTTAAAGCAACTGGGACTTTTCATCTTACAAAAGAAGAGACTGAGGGGGATATGATAGAGGTATATAAAATCATGAGTGGTGTGGAGAGAGTGAATAAAGAAAAGTTATTTATTAGTTTCCATAACAGAACTACTAGAGGACCCCAAATGAAGTTAATGGGTAGCAGGTTTAAAACTAATAAAAGAAAGTTCTTCTTCACACAGCGTCTAGTCAACCTGTGGAACTCCTTGCCAGAGGAGGCTGTGAAGGCTAGGACTATAACAGAGTTTAAAGAGAAGCTAGATAATTTCATGGAGGTTAGGTCCATAAAAGGCTATTAGCCAGGGGACAGAAATGGAGAAGGATGGCAGGAGACAAAGCACTTGATCATTGTCTTCGGTCCACCCCCTCTGGGGCACCTGGTGCTTGCTACTGTCAGCAGACAGGCTACTAGGCTAGATGGACCTTTGGTCTGACCCAGTACAGCCATTCTTACGTTCTTATGAACAGCTCTGAGCAGGGAGAAGGAAGAGCAGTACTGCTTCTACTCCCACCACAATACCACTAGCTGATTTCTGGCCAATGGGTGCTGCCTGTTGTCAACAGGCAGCTCGTAAAGCACCCATCCACCCCTCTCCTCAGGCTCATAGCTATTAAAAAGCCACATGGCCCTTGCAGCCAGTGCAGGGGCACGGCAGGCAGGGAGTCTGCTGGCTCGAAGTCAAGCAGGTAAGTCTCCCAGACAGAGCCTGCCTCTGGCACCCCAACCCTTTGCTCCCCTCACAACGCAAACCCTCTGCCCCTTCCCCTCTGCCCCCATATTCCTTCCTAGATCCTTGACCCCAGTCCTCTAACACAAATCACAACCTCCCTCCTGCCTGCGGTCACAGCCCAAGACCCTCCTGCATGCTAGTCCCCTTACCCAAGTTGCCCAAGTTCACAACTCAAACCTCTCTTGCCCAAGTTCACAACTCACATCTCTGCACCTTGGTCCCCTAACCCAGATCACAACTGCCTCCTTCATCCAAACTCCCTCCCAGACCCCACACCCTCTCCTGCAACCCAATCTCTTACTGCAAGCTCCATTCTGCACCCAACCTCCATCCCAGATCCCGCACCTCGTCCATTAATACAAGAATGCAGCCTTGACCACTTTCCAAATTCTTGGAGTTGCCCCCTCCCCCCCATCAAAAATTACCCACCCTCTGATCTACCATGGCTATTTTTACAGTGCTATCCTATTTCGAATCTTCTGATCCAGGCTGGGAAGCTTATTCTGAAACGCCATGTGGACATACATTGTTAGGCCCAATGAGTAAGAAACAGTAGCCAACAAAATGTTCAATTTAGATTTTACTATTGAGATAAATGATCTCTTAATATACAACATAAATGTTTCTTTTGTATTTCAAGAAGAAATTATTTAAAAATTGGGAAGCTTCCTTGTGCAATGAAGTAAATTTGAAGTTTTATTTTGAATACTGAGACTAACTGCTGCTTTAAAAAAACCTCTCAAATTAACTGGAGTACATTAGTTTCTAATTTAAATGAAAATAGGAGATAACCAGTTAACAACCGTTCCACAACAGCAATTTTTTTAAAAGTCTGTTTAAATTCCAATAAGTCTTCAATCACAAAGAACGTCAGGCATCATCAAAGAATCAGTTTCAAGGCCATAATCTTGGCTTTATGACAGCTGGGCATCGTTAAGCATATTGGAATATTTTACAGGAAAGAAAAACTATCCATTGATTTAAAGAACCTGAATTTCCCATTTCCTTTCTTAATGCCATTGTTACATCGTGACTCCATGTTGCACTTCTATTTTGCTCTCTACAAATGGTCTCTAGATGAAGAGAAGGCACATACCACATATGCAGTCACCCATATATTTGCTTTGGTCCACCAATTTAACTTTTTACACCTCCCTTACGTAACACCATGCTAATACATACATTTGTGCAGAATTTGTGATAGAATATTTAGTCTCAAGTGGAAGTGTGCTGAATTAAACTACAAGATTTACACTAAAAATCCTCCAACAGTCGCCCAATCTAAAATAAAGCAAAAATGCAGCTGCTGACAATCATAATTTTGAATCCCCATGTGCACCTTAACAAGGGAAGGCAGGAATGAGTACCAGATCCCCAAAGGCATTTCAATCCTGGCATTTCAATATGAAGGACATATATTTCTGTGTTTATATAAATTATGTAATATTTTAAGGGCTAAAAGGGGGAAAGGGCAGCTAACCTCCCCTCCTTTTCTTTTTAAAGATGATCATGTAACCTGGCCTTAGAAAGAATGACACTTTTCATTATGAAGTTAATAAGACAAATATATTTAAATAAAAATGGTGTGTGAAAGCTGAAAGCAAAGGTTTGTATTCATGTAAGAAGCTAGTGAGCCCTGTAAAAATGTCAGACTTGTTCACTTAAATTATCTAAATATACATCATCGACTAGGAAAAGTAGCTTTAAAATATTTTTAAAGAAACAGCTCCCTCCCTTTATACATCACTAATGTACAATCAGAATAAATATTATCTTGTTTACCATTCACCTAATATTCTAAATCTGACATCACAAAAATAAAATTTTTGAAGCTTATAACATACTTTGGTTATTTGAAGAGTAATAGAACTGTAACTATGAGCACTAGAAGTTTTATTGTAGGACCAGAGGATTGTTTGCATGTTTTTTATACCAGTACAAAAGCAAAAGAAAATTGAAGAAAAAATTTGAACTTCATTCTACAACAAGCTCTTTAACAACATGCATGGTAACAGGCATCCCTGCAAGGGATGTTGAATACTGGCTAATTGAATAGTCGAGTACTCCTTGTGAATTCTTATTGGTCACTTGACCATTCTATAGTCCCCAGGGGTGGGGCCGGCAGCCAATGCGCTCCGGCATCACTCCTGAGGAGCCCCCTACCACTCCTGCATGGCGGCTTTCTATCCCCGAGGTTGCACCTGACCCTCCCTGGCCTGCACACCTTCAATGTTGAGCCAACCTACTTCAGCCACCTAAAATGTTGAGACACTTCCACCTCTCAAACAGTTACCTGTTTTGTAATTGTTGTTCTTCAAGATGTGTTGCTAATGTTCATTCAACATAGGTGTGTGTGCCTGCCATACGCACCAGTGCCAGAAATTTTCCCCTAAGCCGGGGTGGGCAAAAGCCATTCAGCGGGCCAGATCTGGCCTGCTTAGAACTTTGATCCGGCCTGCACAGGTGTTCAGGCCCCATCTCCTAGCACACAGCTTGGGAGCCAGAGCCACATAAGCCCTTTCAACTACTTCTATTTAAAGGGCAGATGCGGGGAAGGCATGAGCCCTTTAAATAGGAGCAGGGCTTGCGTATTCCTGGCAAAGCACTAGCAGCAAGGCTGGAAGCAGCGAGCCCTTTGAATAGCGGGAATTGAAGGGCTTGCTGCTCCCATCTCTGGAGTTGCATGGGAGGTGCAAGCCCTTTCAATCCCCTGCTATTTAAAAACCCCGCCCCTTCTGCCCAAGGCTCTGCCCCATCTATCTGAGGCCCTGCCCCTTCCTGGGCAGCCCGCAACCACTCCAAAAAATTTTCAAGTGGCCCCCTGCTCAAAAATTATTGCCCACCCGTGCCCTAAGCAGTACCCATAGGGGTTGGGTTCTGCAGCACCTCCTGGAATGGAGCACGTATGCCACGCTATATAAGACACTCCCTCTCTCCTCAGTTTCTTCTTGCTGGAACTCTGACAGTGGGGAGGTATCTGGGAAGTAAACAGACATGAGCAACACATCTCAAAGAACACCGGTTACACAACACCTAACTGTCTTTTCTTCTTCAAACACTTGCTCACATCCATTTAACGTATGTAACACTAAGAAATGTCTGCAGAGGTGTGTAGGAGTTGAGGACATGCAGACCACAGTACAGTCCTGCCAAGTGCAGTATCATCCCTAGCCTGCTGCATGATGGCATAATGAGATGTGAAGGTGTGCACCAACAACCACATCGCTACTTGGCAAATGTTCAGGATCAGGACATGTGCAAAGTAAGGACATGATAAAGCCTGAGCTCTAGTAAAGTGGGCCCCTCATAGCACATACGGATGCAGGAAGTGATCCACTTTGAACATCTGTGGGAGGAAATTGGGGAACCTCTCCCTTGCTCCACATAGGCCACAAAGAGATGGGTATGGACTTGCAGAAGGACCTTGTCCTTTCTAGGCAGAAGGCCAGCTCCCTTCAAACGTACAATGCATGGAGGGGTGTCTCCTCATTGAGGCTTGGGATAAAAGACTGGCAGAAAAACATCTTGGTCCATATGGAATGCAGAGACCACCTTAAGAAGAAAGGCCGGATGAGGCTGCAGATGGACCTTATCCTTGAAGAACCGGGTATATACGTTTCTGACATCAAGGCTCCGAGCTCAGACACCCATCCAATCAACGTGATAGCAATGAGGAAGGCTATCTTGAAAGAAAGCAGCGACATAAGGCACATGGCCAGGGGCTCAAACAGAGGTCCGGTGAGCCATGGCAGGACCAAGTTTAGGTTCTACTGTGGAAGAGGATCTTACGGGTAGAACCATTCCACACCCCTCCGGAACCAAGAAGTGACATCATGGGAGAATACAGAGCAGCCCTGCAGGGCTTAATGGAATGTGGAAACTTCTGCATGGTAGACTCTAATGGAGGCCAAAGCAAGCCTCAAAGCAGACTGGTGTTGGCTGCAGATGGACTACTGTGTGAGCAGCCTGTGCCTGCAATGAGCCTGGGCCCGCCTCAGGCAGAGGCTGCTTCATGGCAGCCTTCCATACCATCTTCCTCCTCCCCCCCACAGCTGTCTCTGATAGAAGCAGCAGCAGGGGAGTTGGGACAGACAATACCATGGAGATGATGCTAGCTACAGCTAAGGCTGGAGTACACTGTTCCAAGCACCATCACTGGTGGTAAGAAGGAACTGATGAGGGACGGGAAGGGGAGTATCCTATTTAGCGTGGCATATGCATGCCACTCCAGGGAGGGTTCTGGGGACCCCAACCCTTATGCTTACTGCTTAGGGGAAAAAAACTTCCAGCACTGGTGCTGTGGCAAGCACACACACCTATGTTGAATGAACAGGTGCAAGCACCTGAAGAACCACTAATGGTTCCATTAACAGAGGTAAGGATGAAGGGGATCGCAGTATGAAAAAAATGGAGAGCTACTATTCTGGACACAGCAATTGGTCTAGCCAGAGCCCTAAGAACCTAAGTTATAAACTTGGATTTCCAAAAGTGGTTGAACACCAACACCGTAGATGCAGTGAAACTGCTAACCTGGTGTGGCATTAAAAAGCAGAAAAAAACCAATGCAGCAGCCGTTAAGACCCTCCAAAAGTCCATTGCATTTTTTATTGACAATGATGCAGCAGGTGTTGCTGAATCACCAGTGGTTGAGGTGGTAGATGTCTGTGATGTTGACGGCAGTTGCCGATCCTTCACCTGCTTCCCCATCCTCCTCCTCCAACTAATTATCCATCAACATCAACCAACAAAAACATCATAGTCTCAAGGTTAGATTATAGTATTAAAACCTTCAGTAAGATATCATAAAATCATGTTTCAGTGTTGTTAAAATCAGAAGTGTGGCATTTCCTACATTCTGGAACCTAGCCTCTCCTTATTCCATTGATTCTTAAGGAGTAAAATTCTCCACCTTACTTCTTTAAGGCAACAAAGTCTGTTCCAGAACACATCCCTCCTCCCACATTTACATTAATTCTTATGGGGAAAACTTCCCCCACTTTATGCTGCTTCACTATACATCCACATTTTTTTTAATGTATCTTGGGCATATAGCGGGGGACTGCCTGTATAGATATGTGGACAGAGCTGGCAATGGGGCTTGTTGCAGGGGTAGCTTCCTAGGTGAGTGTATCCATGGTGTGGTGTGTGGCTGCTAGAAAGCATTTGCTTTTTGGAGGGGGGGGGGGTGAAGCGGTGTCTGAAGGCAAGGATTAGCTTGTCTCCCGAGGTCTGTGCCTTTCAGAAATGTGGTATCCCGAATTTTTTCTACTTTTTGAATCTATTTCTATTTTCCTTCCTTATGTGAAAGGTCTACAAAAAAATCCATACAGATACCTACTCACACAGCTCGCTAAGGGGGTCTTGATTCTGTCATCATGAAGTACTTATTGGGACCCTAACCTTTGTGGGGGTTACGGCTTTGACCTCAGACATTCCCACTTCACAGGAACTTAAAGATACACAAATCAGCCTGGAAAAACTGGGATTGCTTGTAGTCTCAGCAGTTTAGATCCCATTTCATAAATTACATACAGGTAAAAGAAGACATTTCAGTTATCAAAATACAAGCTACATGGACCTGGAATAGATGTGTCAGCTATTTCAGCAGGTCACCTTCCAATAGCAACATAATTTGTGTGTCATATCCTAATTACTGATTTATGACAGGGTTAAAATGGCCAAGCCAAGGACACTCCAGGCTGTGGAAGGTTAAAAAGTCATTTGTAAAATTTTCTGATTCTGGAAGGCCAGCACAACTCTTATCAGCTATATTAGCCATATCCGTTCCTGCAATTACACGTGGATGATGTAACCTTGGGCACCAGCTTTCTAGACAGAAATGTTAAGTTATAGTCTAAATCCACTATTTTTTTAAAACAAATCTATTGAAGGATTTCAGGAATCCCATTGCTAACTGGAATAGTCACAGCCCTTTGTTGTGATATGTGAGAGAGAGTCTTATCTCCCTGCTCATGTTGTTAACAAGCAATAGGAAAGTAGGAAAAACAGCCCAGATAGTTTTCTGGCTGGCCTGGGTGAAACAAAACAGCACAGAAGCCCCCAAAATCAGTCAAAGGATTAGAGCCAGCCTTTCTTTAATCACACAGCAATGGGTGCAATATATTTAGCTGCAGATACTTAACTGCTGTAAGCATAAATTTTATATCCTCATTTCCATACTTAAGGCATGTGCACTGCTTTAAATTACATGAATTCTTCTCTAGACTACAAAGACAGCTCTTCCCTCCTACTGATGGCTCGGTTTTCTCCCTTGGTCTTGCAGAGATATGGTCAGAATGATTCCATATAGCATCATTCTATTCATTGCAATGACAAGTGTTCTAGTCATTACTCTGGCCAGATTGCATCCAAGAAGGATCCTATGGTTATAGTCTTGGAGTACTCTAATGGAGGTCTCAGTGGTTTTGAGTCCTACAGTAGCCTAATCACAAACATATGACCCAAAGCACCTGCCTTACACTGCTCTCCTGAGTGAATGCCTGAAATCAGAAGTCTCTCAGTAGATCCAAGAGATCTAACATCTCTGCACAGATCCATAAAGATAACTGGCAGCAGGACACTCATCCCCACTCAGAGACCTAAGCTCTAGCCCTATTCTTGAAAAGTAGGCCAAACAAGTGAATATTCCTTTTCACCGGGATCTACTCATGAACAAGCAATCTCCTCAAGAGTCTTGCTGTAGTGATTCTGCATGCACTTCTTGGTAAAGCAAAGTGAAGTTCTCACTGAGTACCAGAAGGAAAACTGGAAGTTCTTGGCAGGTGGAGTACTGCCTCTTACACATCACAATTCCTGCTGTCCCTTAATGGCTTCTAGTGCTGCTCCCTACCTTGCCCTCGCTGTTGCTGACCAACTTCACTTTTTAATAGGTGGGGGGCGGGGTCTCTCCTCCTATCACTATCATGAAAGAGCCTGTGTTCTAGATGTATTCCTATGCAAGCAGGATGCCCCCCAAAGGCTACTAAATTCTTAAATGGATGTATATTGAGCTATTGTTGTCCCCATCTTCTCCTTTTACGGTGAGAATAAACAATTCAAAAGAGGATAACTATGCTTAAATATCATTTGTAAGACTCCCCGATGCTGGGGAGGCCAGGCTTTGAAAATCTGGAAACTGAAATTAAGAAGATCAGTTCCACTGTAACAGTATTTCTAAACATGGCACTGTGCATTTTCATGTTAATTGTATTTTAATCAATACTTTACCAATCAAATGTCCTCAGTTTACAAATATGAATGGAATTTCCCTAACTGCCATTCCTATACATTGTGGAATCAGTTTCCCCAGCTATGTTCTGCTTCTTAACTATTATTATCTCCTGTACTAAATGTTCTGCAGGCCAAATCAGGCTATACTGACACCTGTGCAACTCCCATGACATTCAACAGGTTTGCAGAAATGTGACAGCTTGGAATTTAGAAAGCAACTCTATGGTGTAGGAAGATTCCAGTTCGCACTCATTGCACTGCAGAGCTCAGGTAAGCAAAAAGCAATAAACTATTTTTAAACTCTCAAGCAAGCAGACTGACTGAATACACAAAAGGGCCAGACCTGCAACACAGTATGATATAATTTATATATACTCAACTTTTCAGAACCAAAATACACTTTAAACTGTTCTTCCCTGCTGTTAAGTGGCAATAATAGAGTCAACCTTAAACTAGTAAATCCAACTAAGTTGTGTGTCCAAGTAAGTGGCTTATGTATTTCCCAACAGAGACTGAAGCTTGGAAAAGAGCAAGCTGAAAGACTTAAGACATGAAACTTATAGGTTATAGGGTGAGTACAAGAAATGGCAGATAATATCTAAACATTTGACTGAGTAGGTCTGCTGGTTTTTACCTGCTACCAGAAGGATAGTTTACAAGTGTCAACAAGGGAGTTTCTGTTATTAGACAGGCAAGATTAGACAGGAGATCTGAGTCAACTTGATATTTCAGAACAATTTCCTCTGTGATCTTAACCCAAAACAAATGTGATACTGGCAGACTATTACTTGAACTGTCCATAGCAAGCATTGGTTTATTGAGCTGAAGCCAACAGTCCTTAATGAAGGCACTGAATCTCCACCAGAAATGGACCTAGTTCACGCCTACTGCTTTCTTCTAGTCACCACATGAAGCCAAAGAAGAGGTGACAGAACAGAGTACTTCTAAACCTTCAATAACTTACTTGAGTATCTGTGGTTTAAACTCATTTCAACCCCTCCGACATTTGTCCCCTAAAAATATTTTCTCCACAAAAAAAGCAGTGCAGCCCAAATCTACACAATCCATATGCTGTTGGACACAATAAGCAGCACAATATAGGTTTCCAGTGTTCAATGAGCATTAATACAGTCCAACTCTATGGGTTACCTAATACTGTGCTTTTGTTCCAGGAGAGAAAGCATTGATGGTTTACAGAAATCAAGATGATATATTAGTAGGTTCAGATACCCAGCTCTATCCATGTAGGTCTTTGTAATACAAAACGTATTATCACACTAGCTACCAATATTTTTTCCTTAAATCTACAACGTGAAATATGTCAAATCCAATGGTTTCATCATGGCTAAATCCTGAATTACTACTCTTTCCCAGTTTTCTTAACATTGATTCTACTATATTCCATCACAAAGTATCTTAGTCCGTAGGACTTGTCATCAAATACTTGTAGATAATGAATCCTGGCAACAATCTCTGTTTCAACACACTTATAACCTTCTAAGCTATATAATATCTAGAAAAACTGTAACATTACTCTGACTAACCTTGCAACATTTCTAAATTGAAAAACAGAATACTAAGAAATTCACAAAAAGTCTTCATTTATTATGTTTCACATAATAAATATTTTACTGATCCATTATTTTCAACTAGCACTACCTGAAGATCAAAAAAATTAAAATAATCATAGGCTTTATTATAGTATTGTGATACCCTGGAAAACATAGTTATATGAGTTTGATATAACCAGATGATTAAGTATCTATGAGGGGCTACCTTCAGTAAATTTAGTGAAAAAGATGGCCTGAGGAACATTCCTTATACTAAGGTGCTCTTAGTTACAGATCCATTGCCTTATAATGTGCTGGTTAAAAGTATTCATTGTGGAATACATACTGGTTTCTTTCCTGATAATCACTTCTTTTTGACTACCATCAACACATTTGGATTAAGAATTTCCTGGATTATATGTTGGAAAAATAGAGCTGAGATTAACATAGGCTAGGTATTTAACTAATCCAAGTTTATAAACCTATTGATGTGGTTGCTCAATGGGTAATTTTTTAATTTCACCTTCAGCTCAGGTTAACTAACATTTTGATATACTGTAGTTAATCACATTACTTATTCTGAAGCTATTTCACATGCCCAGTATGGCCAAAATTATGATTTTTCAGATTTAACAATGATGCAACATGATATACAGTATATCAAGGATAAAAACTTTTGATGACCCGTGGAAAAGAGAATAATGAGAAACTGAAACATGGGACTTCAGCTAGCTACAAGCTGCTCTAAACTCTAACAGACATTCTGATGCTTCAGATACACAGCCTCTAATTGCCAGAAGTATTTGTTGGTATTTTTATCCTATGCTTTTTTTTTTAAAGCATGAAACACTTCATTTGTTTTGGAACTTGGGCTTGTCCTACAATTTTGTCCTTATTTACCTGCTCAACAGAGGCAAAAAAACCTGCAATTGCACATTAAGGGACTTCATTTTCACAGGAGACAAGCACCTGCAGCTCAGATTAACTTCAACTGCATTTACAAATACAGCAAAACTTCAGAGTTACAACTATCTCAGGAATGAAGGTTGAACAGAATATTATAGCTATTCTTTCAAAAGTTTACAACTGAACATTGGCTTAATACAGCTTTGGAATTTTACTGTTCAGGAGAAAAATGCTGCTTTTAAACATCTTAATTTATATGAAACAAGCCCAGAAGCTGTCCTTGACTGTAAATTTAAAAAAAAAAATCTCCCTTAATTTTTTTATCAGTTTAAATTTAACACAATATTGCACTGTATTTGCTTATCCCCCTCCCTGTCTCTGGCTTTCTGTTTGCATACTTCCGGTTCCAAATGAGGTGTGTTGTTGATCTCAGTTTGTAACTCTGGTGTTCCTAACTCTGCAGTCCTACTGTAAAAATCATACTTAACATTTCTACAACTTAAGTAGCCACAGTGGACTTTACAATGGAGGCCCATTTCTACATTCTGAATATTAGAATATACAGATGTATAGTAACAGGGTGAGAAAGATGAGAAAGTATCTATTCCACTGGGTATTCTTCTCTACCTGAGTGCTTTAGGAGGATTTAACATTGCTGGATTGCACACCTATGACATTTTAAGAGTGGTTGGTAGCACCTTCTATTATTAAGGTTGCTCAACACTTCCCATTATAAGAAACAGTTTTCGGTTGCTTATATCATTGCCAAACTTTAACCATTTGGCTTCAAATGCAAGATATTGAATGCAGACTGAATTTTTTTTGGACATTTCAGTGAAAAAAATTGAGGCATTTCAAAGAAAAATACAAAGGGAAAACATTGTTTTCCCCATGTCAAAATATTTTGGGAACTTTCTACTTGGAAAGCTATATTACTTCCAGTGCTTCTGAATCAGGAATGCAAAATGTGACAAGGCACAGACTTTGGTTGTCCCTTCAAAATCCAATGCACATCCAGCCAAGTTGTACACCTTTACAAAGCTTTTCAAAAAAAATTAAAGCATGCATGTGTTCAGTAGAGACCTGGATTTTCGCTATTAAAATCTCTGAGGATTCCATCTTCATTGAGCTTCTCACAGCTCCTAATGTTAACCATACTGCATGGGTGCCATCACAACAGAGCGATCCAGCCTCCTCCAGCTCAGGGCTGCCAAACTAACTGCTGTACCAAGCCTGGATAGGACTGGACATCAGAAATGAGTGCAGAGAATCTATTTTGAGCTTTCCTTAACTCTCTGCTGCTTCCCAGGCAATGTGGAGGAGGAAACTGTCCAGTAGCTAAATCCCAGACTAATTTCACTAGCCTTAAGAGACTACAGGTTGAATCTCTCTAGTCTGGCAACATCTATGGTCTGGCATAATTTTAATTAGCCAGATGTCCACTTATCATGGGTGCAGCGGTGAAAGTAACTTAAAATTTCTTATAGGAACTGTCCTATTGCAATTCGGGTCCTTGTCAGCTCTTTAAATAGCTCCTTTCTGGCTTTTGCAGAAGACCAGTCAGGTCTTGCGGGAGCTGCACACCTGCTTAATTTCAGTTCTGCATGCATGTGGCCAAGTTTCCCACTGATCCATAAAGTTTGTTTACAGCTGCCAGTCCCAGCTCTCAGTATTCTGTGCTGTTATTTTGCTCTAGTTTATCCCTAAATGTCTTCTAAGAACTCAGTAAGCAGTGGAAGAGTTGGTAACGCTGCTAGACCAGAGGTTCCCAAACTTTTCGACACAGGGACTAGTAAATCCATTCATAAGCTGTTGGAGGACTGGTAACATTCATTTGCATATTCATTAATCAAATGATGAATATTCAAATAAGTAGTTTCTGGTCCTCCCAAAGCCCCCAGTGCCAGCTTTGGCAAAGCTTTTGATACTGTCACCCACAATATTCTTGCCAGTAAATTAAGGGAATATGGATTGGATAAATGGACTGTAAGATGGATAGAAAGCTGGCTAGACCAGGGTTTCCCAAACTTTTTACTTTAGTTGGAACCCGCTTTTCTTTTTCATTACTGTTTTTTCCAGCCCAAAAATATAAACACATATTAAAAAAAATTAAAAATGAATAAATTTTCAGTGTTTCACCTGGCTGCATCCTCCGCCCAGCCTGGGCCAGAGCTTGGGGGACCCGGAGCCGCATAGGCACTCCAGGAGGTGGGAGCAGGTGCAGATTAGGGATAGGGTATCTGGCTAGGAGGGAGGGTGTAAAGAGGGGAAGGGTTGTCAGGTGTCCAGTTTTGTACTGGACAGTCCAGTATTTGAGGGTTCTGCCCAGGAAACAAATTGAGAAAATACCGGACATATAAAATGTCCGGTATTTTCTAATTAAGTATGTTTTTTTATTATTAGGTGTATCAGTCCATAGCTGCGAACTGCCTGGCTGGTAGTTGTGCTCACGCTGCGCAAGTGTGTCTACCAGCCAGGCAGTTCACAACTACTCAAGGAAGGGTACGGGGGGGGGGGGTTGCAAAATGGAATCCTCGTGACCGGACTCACTTGTGTGCCCAGGTCTGCATGTGCCCAGGTCAGTCCCGCTTCCCATGGGCCATTTCTCTCCCTCTCCCTTCCCCTCCCCCCAGCTTCTCCTCCCAATCTCCCCCGGTCAGCCCTGCTTCCAGTTCCCCCTGCCCCCCACCGATATCCCCCGGCCAGCCCTGCTCCCCCCCCCCAGCCAGCCGATTCTCCCCCACTTCTCTTCCCGATTTCCCCTGGCCAGCCGCACTGCCCCCCCGTCCAGCCCTGCTTCTGGCAGCTGGTTTGCCCATCCTTCTCCTGCCGATCTCCCGCATCCAGCCACCTCACCCCCCCGTCCATCCCTGTTTTCGCCTGCCGGCCGGCCACCCCCCCCCCCATATCCGCCGGACAGCCCCGCTGCCCCCAACCCTGCTTCCCGCCGGACGGTTTCCCCCCCACACACACCCCTCCTCCCAGCCTGCCCCGCTCCCCTCCCAGCAGCCATGCTGAGGCCCAGTATTTTTTTCCCCACAGCCTGGTACCGGGCCGCAGCCCATAGTTTGGGAAACGCTGTGCTAGACAATATTGACCTTCTGTGGTTTGGCAAATTCTCTCATTTGGCATCAGTGAGATTCTGATGATGCCAGAGCAGAGAGGTTTAACCTATACTTCAAATGTGTATAAGAGATGGCTAAGAATAAATGCAAGAGACAAGCAAATCTGGATGAATTGTTCAGTTTGTGCTAGTAAGTAAGAGATGCCAAATACACACAAAAACTCACAGCAAGCCCCAGTCCATATTGTCACTGATCTGAGCTAATAAGCAACAGTGATAACTATGCTGTGCAGGGGAAAAAAAACACAGAGGACTTTACTAAAAATGGTTCAGGTAATAGCTACTCCATGTGACAACATAATTATGCTGCAATTACTCTTGTCTTCTCCTGCTTCTCATACCACATCACTCATGTATTACATACGTGTTTTTTTCAATTAAATTGGAGAAAAAATAATTAACCTCAAACTCTCAGATATTTATTTAGAAAAGTGAACGTATATAGAGCCATTTCTCTTCCAGAATTAAAAGAGAAAGGTCTCATTTTCCTTTGCACAGTTTTGTGTTTATATCTGATTAATATATGTGCTAACCAACCGTCTTAAAAGAATGTAAAAAATTAAAATAGGAAATACAAATTATTAATTGACAGTGCTGAATAAAGACTCTTCTCCTTCCCTGACTCAACAGCTAACAATCATGTTTGTAAAAATAAACCATAATACCCTATATATTAGGGTTATTATATCCAAGCTCTGGTGAACCAAAAAAATAAAGTGAGTTAGATGCAGAGCTCAGGACCTTACCAGTAGCCCCACCTGTTTAAATCATGGCTGTAATGCTATACCTTACATAAGAAGAAAACAATTGAGCTAACCTGCCAATGAAATAAGCCCTTCATTACTACACTTTATTTCAAAGCAGTAACTTTTATCCACTGACGAGAATGTGCACACAATTCCAGTATATCCTGCAACTCATGAGTTAGCCATCATGCATGAACAACTGTATATAAATATAATGGCTATTTCATAACCCCATTTTTCAAAAAAAGAAAGGAATGGGCTTTTTGAATTTAGTTAATACAGTGTAATGATTCTATATACAGTAGTTTAAAAAAAAGCCAAAGGAAAAAGGTAAGGGTCGCATAATGACATTTAAACCACTCAAGATTGTACATGCTGTATATATTTCCATACACATTCACTACTGAACACAGTTTAACTTACTTCCAAAGCAGAATATGGAAGGAATCTGGATAAATTAGCATTTTATGAGAAGCTTAATTTCTGCATCCATTGATTTTTTTTTCAAATACATAATGTTAATACAATAATTCAATTTTAAGATTATTTCATTTTTCCTTGGCTTTTTAAAAAAGAAAATAAGACACATAAAGCTCATGCATTCTATAATTTAAGAGGCCTGAACCCAACTGTCATGTATACCTCATTTTGATTAGTTCTGGGGCTTAATTTTCATAACTCACTGATGTGTGCACTGTAGTTGTTGCAGTGTCTGACCCAGGATATTAAAAGAGACCAGTTTCCACTGGTGAAAGACAGAGAACCAGATTTCGAGCCACACAGAGCTCTTCAGGAATGGAAAACCTACAGAACACTTTCAAAAGATGAGCCTGGAAGATGGAATTCGCAACTCTGCTAGACAACCAAAAATCATGAACTGAATATAGACCAGGGATTTTCAAACTCCGGGTCATGATTTGTAAGGCCAAGCCACTAACTGGCTATAAGACACTTGGTTTACCTGTGCCTCCCCAGGTATGGGTGATTGCAGAACCCACTGGCCACGGATCTCTGTTTCTGGCCAATGGGAGCTACAGGAAGCAGTGTCCCAGTCCACACTGCTTCACGCAGTTGCGAGTTGCAACCCAAAGTTTCAATACCCTGGAATAGACACACTGAACGTATGACTTACTGCCATATTTTGTAACCCATTACCCTTTTTTTTGTCCTATGACTGCAGAGGTGCTACTGGGCCACTCTCCCTTAAATGGTCACTTAGAACATATGCTAGGTATGTATGCTCAGACTGCAGCCTACACTCTAGGACTCTCCTTATCTTACAAGGTCCTAGAGCCCAGACTCCAACCTAAGCCAAGAAGTGTACACTGCAATTAAACTAGGTATGTATGTCCCATTTACGTAATTAACCTGTTAAGTGTAAAGTTTAACTGCCTGCCTGCCACAGCTGTGCTGGAGCAGCTGCCGTGCTAAGGGAAGGCTCATGGACTGCTGCTTCTGCCCTGTATAAACCTGCCAAATCCCAGCCCACAAGTCTGACTCCCAGTCTTCCCCTTCTCTCCCCCCGCTGCTTCCTCCCTCCCCCACGGGGCTGAGCTGATGTTAAGGGTGATGCTTCCCAAGTAACCAGTTAACTAGTTACCTATTTACATTTCTAAATTAAATAGCCCTTAGACTTAAGCTAGCATTTTGCAAGTGTCTAACTGCTGTACAGATATCCAGATGAGCTCTATGTGGCTCAAAAGCTTGTCTCCCACCTACAGAAACTGGTCCCATAAAAGATAACAACATCAACCACCCTGTCTCTCTAACAACTCACTATAGCAGAAATGGCAAATTAGAACTGTTACATTTTCTATTAATTTGAGTAATCAACATTTTTCTGCACAAGTGGACTATCAGGGCAACAATAAATCTGGAAAAGAAGTAACGAATGATAGGCACTAAGGGTATATCTAGACTAAATTAAAACCACCAGCAGCAAGTTGGAGCTCAAATCCAAACATCTATACAGCTATTTTTAGCACACTAGTATGAGCCTGAGTCTGTAGACCTGGTCTCTAAGACTTGCTGAGTTGGCTTTTAAAAGCAGTGGAGACATTCCTTAATTTAAATTCTTGCACACAGAGCTAAATCCTGTGAAACAATGAGACACTTGCACTCTACCATTTGCAAATTGCTCAGGCAGATCAAGCTAGGAAACAGTACCCTGGGATGTCAAAAAGGGGACTTTAATATGATATAACATTTTGGTATCTGCTAACATAGCCTGCTCAACAGTGATATTTCAAATCAGAACATTTTCATATTTACTTTACTCTCAGATCCTGTCACTTATTAATAAGAACTCATACATTTTTTTCTTCATGCAGATTATAAAAAATTCACAATCTTGAACCTATGAAGTTCTTCTTCCCACCAATAACTCACTAACCAGTTTTCAGATTCTCCCTCCTGTTTTCCAAAAAAAATCACCTGTGAGCTGAGAACTCAACTGTCCCTGCTATCTCATCCCTCACTTGGTGTCTGATGCAAAACAACCAAACTCCGATCTTGCTTTAAGTTATGATAAGAGCAAACTGCACATCAAATTTGGCGAGCCTAGCTCTTAGCATTTAGGAAGGTGATCTCCAAACTTTTTAAGCACAAGGTCACTTTTTGAATTTAAGTCAGTCCAGGATCTACCTCAAACTCAAATATCCCTGCCCTACCTAGGGTTGTCAGGTGTCGAACCGAACAGTCCAGAATTTGAGCTATTTGTTCAGGAAACAAATTGAGAAAATATAAATAAGAAAATATAAATAAGAAAATATAAATGTCTGGTATTTTCTAAAGAAGATGTAATGTAGATAGTGATGCAATGTCAAGTGTGTTTGGTATTTTTGTTGAAACCATCTGGCAACCCTAGCCCTACCCCTTCTCCAAAATCCCCCTCTCCCCACTCTGTGAAGATGGGGTAAAGGAGAGGGGGGACAGAGTGACATCAGTACTCCCCTGCCTCTGTCTCCCCCACCCTACACAACAAGCAGGAGGCTCCCAGGGGTAGCTGAGAGACTCTGGGCAGGAGCAGCAGGGCAATGTGGGAAGGGCAGCTGAAGGACTGGTACTTGATAGCCTCCCAGGCAGACCAGTCAGGATCACCAGTCAGAGGCTCCAAGATCTGCTGGTAGATCCTGATCTACTGGTTGGAGACCACAGGTTGGGAAGAGTTCTTGAACAAATGGACTCACAGATAGACAGGTGGACATAGAGAGATGCACATACTTTTTAATATATATTAGATGACAGATATAAGCTTACATCAAGGTTTTCATTTTAACTACTGCTTCTGTTAACACAAAACGTATCTATAAGCTTGTACTAGGATTATATCATCAATTTTTTTCTCCATTTTATAAGGTTTGGTTTTCTGATTTATCATGGTTTCATTTGAGAGCTTCCCACTCCTATTTTCAATTTTAAAAGTATATCTAGAATATATTAATTAGTATAAAATTCTTGACCCGTGTTATTAGATTAATCTGAAGCAACAATATTAGAGCATAAAAGAGGCACAATGTATAAAAATGTAAGTCTTTACAGTTACAAAGTTTATACCTTCCCTCCATCACCTGCAAGTAATTATTGCACTTTCTTTAGATTCTTATTCTATTACTACAGCCTGTCTAGAGCCTTGAATGTACACCCTTAGAGGTATAAGTGGGAGGAGCAAAGAGAATAATGAAGATGAAAACTGAGTGAAAAACAGCACCAAAACTCAACTTCATCATTTTCCAGTCAATCTGTACTCTTGCAAACATCCTCAAACAGGCCTGGTAGAACTTATTGAAGAGGGAGAAATAGCTCAGTCTTTTCATTAGTATAAATTCTAACACATCATGAACTCCTTTGTAGGGAGAATGGAACAAGGCCATTACATTCATTACATTCAAACTTAACAGCATAAACCAATACAGTTTGTAATAAGAGGTTCCACATTATGTCTGCCAAATGCCTTAGGAACATCTATTCAACTTTTAAAAGACATTTCTACATTAACTTCTGCTTTTGTACACGTTTTTAAAGTCACTGTGTCTTAACTAGATTGAATGTGTGAATAAAATATATCCATAAAAAGTTCCTCCCAGAACAGCCTTTCAGCACTCATCTCCAAATGGGTATTTCAGTACACCATTTCTGTGTATATTCTACACTACGTACACATTACTGACTATACACATTCACACCATCTATAAAAACCTTTCTGAATTACCAAACAGGCTGAAAATTGCACTGCATAAACTGATAAAAATGTGTGTATTATGCAACAGGCATTAACTGTTAAAAATGAATTAAAGCTTCCAAGATTTTTCTTTTATAAGAACAATCTATCAACTCACATTTTTGACACTTGAGACTGAAACTCATAAGATTTGCTGTTCTCACAAACAACAAAGAATGGTTGCCTATGGGATTACGGCATGACAAAAGTGAAGCTGACTCATGGGACCAATTATAAAGCACCAGTACTTATGGCTTTTGTTCCCTCTAAATTATTCTGTATTTTCACCAATGGTTTTACATTTTCAAGCAGTTTAGTAGGATGTCCATATTATACATATTGCCGAACTAGTTACAAAGGCATCTGCCCAAGCTAGAAAACTACCATATTTTAGCACCACACATTGCTGAACAAGCTTTTCCCCATGACCTCCTATAATATAGGTCACTGACTATACAGCCTAAGTATATTTTTGAAAAGTTATAAAAGATACCAGTGAAAAGTAGAAACAGAATGTTTATAGTCTCTTGACCAAGACAGTGTCATAACATTTTTAAATTAAAAATTAAGCAATTTAAAAGAATCAAGTGATTGGTGTTTTTTCCAAATTAAAACAGTTGATATGAAATACAGCCATTTAATAAAAATATTAATACTATTGCCGGTGCAACTTTTCCCCCTGTAAACAATGCCATTAAAACTGCAAATCATTAAAGCACATCAGCAATAAAAGAAGCAACTCCAATTTAAATGCCGTTAACTGTGACAGGTTATTGACAGAACAAACAGAATTTGCAATACTTACTGAATGTTTCTCCTGCTGGCCCATAACTCCATGGTTAGCTGAGATTGCTAGTGGTTTCATAATGAAGAAACATATGCTGAACTGAATTTACACATCATGTACCAATTTCTCATGGATGGAAAGTCACCCTCTACAGCATTAAATTACAAGAAGAAGGGGAGGGGGGGGAGAAACCAAGATAGAGCTTAAAGTGTCACTACCGCTAAGCTCAAAAACCCTCTCACACTTGTAATACAGAAAAGCAATCCAAACAACAGCGTTCGTCTCCATTTTTGCAACACTGAAAGTCTAAGCATGTCAGGATGTAAGGAGTCTGATGAAGCTCTAAACATCCAGCATTCCTCCAAGCGAACAAAATCATTCCCTGAGACTGAAGAATGGGAGGAAAAGAAAAAGGAGGAAAAAAAAAAAAGCTAAAATGGCTGACTGCACAGAGACTCCCTCAAAAAGGCTTATAACAGTATTATATTAGTCAGGTTGTCAGAACCAGCCTCCAGCATTCAGCCAAGCATTGTTAATACTATTTCGTTTGCAATCACACATGCAAACACCCCCACAAAACACACCCCAAAAAATCAGGGCTGAGCATGTGAATAGGGTCCTCCTCCCTGGCTGCTAATGATGCTGCCAGAGTGGGTGACCAGTGATCACTGTGCCACTCAACTAACCAAGTTTGCACAATTAATCTTAGCAGCATGACATTGATCGACATTTAATTTCATGATGCCTGACCCTCACACTCAAGGCAAGCATGTCTACTACTGAGAGTCAGTAACAGAAATACAACACAGTTATACACACAAAAACCTAGAGAATCATGAGTCTGAATGTAATATGCCAATATAATTACATTATTGTGCTTACTTTGGAAGACCATGGCTGCAGGCAGTTGGCATAGCAACGCACAAGGAAAGCCATTTCCTGGGCAGAAAGAATGCTTCCTTTTCTAAATAAAAAATTCCTCTTAGGATACAAACGGCATTGCTGCTTCCTGCAGAAAGCAAAGACACTGTAGTCTGTCTCTTAACCTGAACAGACAGGCACTCTCAATGCAGTTCTAGTGATGTAAGTGGATTTCTCCCTCTCCCTCCCCCTCCCTCTCCCTCTCTACACCAAAATTTCAACTCAAATGAAAGACGCAGTCCTTGAGGCTCACCCACACAAATACTTAAATCATTGCACTCATTAAGGAAGAGATGGACAATTCAGAAAAAAATAACAAGCTCTTGCCTGTACTGTATCAGTTTCTGTAGGTCAAACAAGTCCCAGAGGGAAAAAATCCATTGAGCACTCACTCCAAAGAGTATAACTTGAAGACAGGGCGGGAATAAGAAGGAAGACTTACGTCCACAAGCACTAGGCTAAATACAATTTTTCACCCAGCCAAAGGTAAAGAAAGGTGTTAGACAACACCTTTCCCTTCCAGCACACAAACATAAAATTGCTGCAAAGCAGTAAAACATCTCTGTCATCACTTGATAAGCTTTTGTGAATTTTCAACAGTTTAATCACAACTCCAATTGCAAATATCTATTGACTGATACAAGTAAGGTCCTGAATTTTCACAAATACCAATAACAATCCTTTTAAACAGACATACCTCTACACCAAGATGAATGTCCATTAAAACAATGGAGCATACAATCCCAGGGATATAAATGATTAACTTTTGTCTGTTTTAAAAATGTACTTCTTGTAGGAAAATTTACCCAATCACTCTCATGGACAACACATTACTTCCAGTTTTACATCTGCAGCACTGTACTATAGAGAAGCTATAATGCAACAGAGAACATACTCAAGCCATAAATAAATGTCAGCTGTGTCCAATATAAACTGATGGCTGTGGAGACCAAGCCTTTGCAAACCAACAAACCTGCTTCTCAACCATTAAGCAGTCATTTTGCTAGAATCTGTCTGATCTGCCACATCCAGTATTCACAACAAGTTCCTTAAATCAGACAACAGCATCAATGAACTCACTTAAACAAAACTTTTTTTACTGCTGCTCTTGAAAAAATGAAATATGTAGTTCATGAAACAAAAAGCTATTAACTTGCATAAAAACATTAAAGGTGAATTTTGAAAAATATTAACATGTATTCTGCAGCTATATTCACCAAGTAACTCATGCACTCTATGTTATTTAGCCTAACTTACTAGGTTACTACATGGTGATGATTTTCTGTACTGACACTGATTACTGGCAAATAAGACTAAAACTAAGTTTAAGTTTAATAAAGGAGGATTCTAACGCAGCTAAGAGCCACAATCTTTTTTATAAAATTATTTTAGGGAGAATTTATTTAATATTTGGCACTTTCAAAAGGGAATATATTTACCTTTATGGGCTTGTTTAATTTAGTATGTCTCCTTGATTTTCTAATACATGTCAAAAGCAGTTCTTTTAAAAGCTGAAATTTATAATTTTCAACAAAACTATTTTATAAACAAATCTGTGCACAGGGAAAATGTTTGGGTATCTTCAGTACTTTGTGAATGATTCTAACATTTTTCAATAATTGATTCAGAATTTTAAAATGTTAAATTTTAAGTTTTATTTTTGGAAATGTTAAACATGTGCATTTAACCAATTAAATTCTGCTTACTGATACTGTAAATTATCCAATTTATGAAACTTGGAAAAGTGAAACAAGATTATGGAGTAGGGAACTGAATAGTTGTGTAGCCGCATGAAATGTTAGCGTTACATGACTAGCAGAGGCAGCATCGTAGGGTAGCTGGTGGGAGCTAGTTCTTGAGGGGAGCCAATTTAAAAACCAGGTCCCCTCATAGACCAGTTGATAACTGAGGCAGCTGCATGGGGTGGCAGTAGTCCCTGTTCATGGAAAGCATGGACCCCCGCCCCTCACGGTCAGAGGCTGCTTCGTGGCAGTCTCTCCATGCCCACCCCTCCCCCACGGCTGCATTTGATGGTGGGGGTGGCAGGTCCGCGGGAGCAGATACATATGGGGAGCTAGATTGAAAGTGGGCTCCCTGTGCGTATTGGCTCCAGCCTACCCCCCTAACTCTCCACGGAGCTGCCTCTCTGTCAGAGGTAGAGCACAGAAGTGGAGGGGACAGGCAGATCTGGTGGGGAGTCGGCTTTTAAGCCAGTTGCCCCTCCATCCCGAGCGCTGGCTCCCGCTACCCCCCTTTGCTGTCTCTGATACACAGGCAGCACCGGGGGCGGGGTGAGGAAATGCATGTAGTCAACAAGATTAACCAATAGGTCCAGGCTTATAGGTTAATCATGTAGTCGTCTACATGATGACATCCCTAATATGGATAAAACAAAAATATTACTTTTTGTCAAGGTAAACAAACACATGCTGTGTGGCTTGGTGGACTTGTGATTAGTGCCCTTCTCTAACTTGAGTTAGGTAGCTTCAGAGGGTAGCCAAGTTAGTCTGTTCAGGATACTCTATAAAATGCTACCAGACCATTTGGAGGTTTTAAAGTGTAACAAAACATACAGATGATATCACGAGCTTTCGTAGGCACAGCCCATTTCTTCAAAACACCACTTCTTGAGTTAGGTGTTTCAACTCCTGGCTACCAAGTGAAGGATTCTCTGCAAAAGCAAACCATTTCATGCCTATGTGGGGAAACACTGCACCAATCTCCACAACTTATTATATATTAAACTGAACACATGCATAGTACTTTACCATTTGACTTAAGAACAAAAGCAATAATTCTCCAAAGAAATCAAGCCTAGCCATCTGTGATAAAAACACTTGAGAGAAATAAGAAAACATGTACTGAACAGAAAAGTATCAGGGAGGGCGAAAAGCCGGGAATTAAGACACAATTGAAAACAGGTTAGGAATAAAGAGTAAGAATTACTTCAATAAGCTCTGGACTCAATATGATTTTTCACCCGGGTGAAGATTTTAAAAAGGTGTTAGACAACACCTTTCCCCTCTCCCCAGCCCACAAATATAAAATTGCTGCAAAGCTATAAAACATGTCTGTTGAGTAATTATAAACAACTAACCATACCATACCAACACTTCCATCTTAATTACTGAAAATTACCTCATTACCAAAAGCAAAACTACACTATCAAATTAGAAAATAAAGCCCTGATTTTAGAAGAAGATACACAACAGCCTAGCCAAACTGATTCTTGACTTCATCTAAAGTTACAAGTTGAAGTGCAGCCGTAACAGCGCTTTAAACTGGGAGTGTGGTCAGGACATGAACACTGGGAAAGAGATCTGCCAGCGCTTTACGTGAACCACCTCAACCAGGGGAATAGTTAACAGTGCTGAGAGCACAGCTCTCATTCAGACTGGTGCTTTACTCTTATTACACTCAGAAAACGGTGTTTTTTCACACCCGAGCCAGAAAGTTACAGCACTGCAAAATGTCAGTGTAGATTTGGCCTTAGTTACTGAAGTTTAAATAGCTCACACTGTCATGAATCACAAAATCTTGTAAGACTATCACCTTTGAAATTAGACAAAACCTGTGCCACCATCCTTGCTGTGGCTTAAAATAAAGAAGTATTATTTACTGTTGTGCATGCAGCTATCTGATAGTTACTTTGTTACTTAACAACATGCATAAAACCTAAGATATCAAGCCTCTTCATATATCTGCTTTCTCTCCCTCCTCTGACCTGTCTCTAAATACCAAAGCAGCTTCATATGGAGTAATTTTATCTTCAACTGTTTTTAACAAAGTAATTAAAATATCATAATTACACATTAAATAAAATGATTAAGGCAGAAATCTGATCAACATTTTGTAAGTTTTAAGTCCTATTTCAAATATAACTGGAATTCATAAAAAAAAATCTCTAAAGTTTCCACATATCCTGGAAAGTATCCAATCTTAGATAATTATGATTAGTAAAAAACACAACTTTGCTTTAACCATAATATTCAAATGATGAATAGAGATGAAAGGGAACCAAAAGCAACATTCAAGCCAAGGTTAATTCTTAATGTTTGTTGTGTCATAAAGTAGCTCTATAGTCATCCAACACAAGTTTTCTGTAAGGAAGACTAGGTTTACAGTCCTAGAAAAATTGTTCTGAAGAGAGATATGAAAGAGATGAATGGCAAATGAGGTCACGGACAATATACAATGAGGGCGTCAGTGAAAAGAAAAAGAGACTTGTTAGCGAAAAGCAGACACTAGTAACCCATTATATTTTCTGAATCTAGAATAGAATATCCCTTTAATAAGAAACCTGTTTTTTATCCTTTTCACTCATTCTGAAAAATGTGCAGAACACCAGCAGTAATAGTAGTACATCATTTTAGTGCATGTAAACATTCCTCTTTTTCTTTGTTTAGTAAAAGGCAAAGGCCAAGTCTAAAAAATTATTTTTTTAAAAAAAGCTCAGTATCGTTAAACATGCATTTCCCAGCACCCACGGGCATTTCAAACTATTTCTATACCATTTTTCTTGACCTCAATTAGTGTTCCCCAACAATTTGTCTCTTGGGAGATGGCTGATAACGAATAAAAAGGAGCATGGGGAATAAAAAAAAAATTGCTCTGAATGCTGCAATAAGTTTAAATGCCTCATATACTGAACAGATAGAGCCTTGCAAGTTTTATATCCATGGACTATGTTTGCAGATTACAGATAAGACGTGGATACACATTTGTATCCATGCAGGGCTCTACAAACACAGCCCTTTCCTCTAACATGCTGTAGTAAATTCCGAACTCAAATGAACACCTGTACAGTAATTTCAAATTTACCCACAACTTCCTCTAAACTCTCGGAAAACTTCACCAAATTAATAAAAACAAACTACTGATCAAATTCACAATGTAGTTTTTCTTCTTAAAATTGTATTACTTCAGCCAAAACAAAGGATTAAACATGATAAATATTACCACTTCACCTTATAGAACAGACATGCAGAGGCATTGTTAAATTAATGAAGCTCACTGCAATCAATTAATATCCTGGCAACCCCAAAGCTTCAGTTACTGCATTGTAATGTCTGCTGTTTTGATAACCCATTTACTAATGTTACAGAACATTTGAACAAATGCCCTTCTGTTGAGCTATTACTGCAGATGAATCTATAATCCAAATCTTTAATATAATGACAAGACCAGAGTATACAGTCAGACTGGTGCCTCAGCTGGACTTGATGCACTATGGTCTGCCAATCTTCCTATTTCTAACTTTGTGTACTGAGCTCTCAGTTTTTAGAAAATAAAACATTCTTGTCTTTGCACGTCATAGTCCTCAAAACATCAGCAAGGTGCAAAATGTACTAAAAGTATTCTAAAACCATAACCACATCTTCGTTTCTGACAGCTGACAATTGCAACGGTTTTAGAAAAGAAATATGAAGCAACTGGGGAACTACTTGAGGCACACTTGTAATGACTGTTAGTATCCTATTGTCAGGATATATAATTTAGCTGGAAAAAAACTACTTAAGCTAAATCCTTGCCATAAAGATTCAGTATGCAAAAGCACTTTTGTATTTTATTTTTAATTATGCTTTATTCAAAATAAGCGTGTGTTTTTGTACTAGCGACCCTCCATCTCCATTCACTGTTTTGCTCTCATGTAACACACATAATGGTTCCACTGTCTAAAATTTTATTTTGCAAGATTATCTAAAATGTATGCCATTAATATTTAATATATACTCTATACAAGTCATTTATGTACAAATTTCAACTAATCTCATTTTATATACATTTTTCATGAAAGCCAATGCATACCTTCTACATAAATTTATGCAGTGTATAACGCTGTATGATTAATATGATTGGTTTTAAGGAAAATATAGATATATTTTATTGCTACAGTTAAACACTAAAAATTAAACCTTTAATTGGGATATATATTTCTGCCCATACCAAAAAACGCTATTATAGTTTTTAAAATAATTTTATCTTCAACAATTACCTTATTAACCCCTCTGAAAAAGAAATTTCTTCATAATTTTTTATTCCACCACACAGACAAATTGTTTTTCTATACTAGCACTTTAAAACAAATGGTCTTAAGCCCTAGAGTTTAGACCCCCTTGAGGGAATTCTAGTATAATGGCTAATTTTAGCTGAGCAGGTGTTGTGCACCTATAACAGATTCTGTCCTTGATTAGTTTATTCTGAAGTGGATGGCTACTTTCTGGATGTCAGTAATTACTTTGCAGGAATAGCTTTGTTGTCTTAACTGTATCCTTTCCATACACAAATAGATAAATGGAGTCTCATTGAGGCTGCATGGCTATGAGGTCATCCTATTATTTAGCAGATTTGCTCATCTTGGTAAATGGAGAGTGGTTACAAGAATGTATTTAATCAGATTGGACAACAAGGATCTCAGTGACAGAATAAAAGCACTGGGATTACTGTGCCTTCTCTTGCTTTCTAACTGTGAAAAACAGTAGGGACGTGGGAGGGAAAATATTTTTCTGAGACCAAGATCGATAGAGGTATTGTAGGATTAGAGAACCTGGATTCCTGAAGAAGGATAAGAAAGAAAGCTCAGTAAGGTAGACCCAAATCTCCATGTTGTTACCTTAACTACTCCATCAGGTCCTCATCTTGCTGTCTGTCTACCTGACATGGACTTGAGTTGTCAAGTGATGTGGAAGCGGTCAAAGGAATTTTAGTATCTCCTTTACTCCATGTTAAGAATTCTCTTATTCAGAATGGATAGCTGTGTACCCCCTTGCTTTTTCATGTACACCGTAGCTGTTCTATTGACTGTTGTCATGAGGATACACTGGTAGGATATTTTTGAAGACCAGGTAGATTGCCTTGAACTCTAGCCAATGTATGTTCTTAACTGCTCGCTTGGACCAGAGTATTGGTGTAAATTCCTGGCCATCATATGCTCTCAACCAGAGAAAAATGGCTTATTTTATGACTGGTTTTGAGAAAGTTCAGAATTGAACTTTTTCATTTGAGATTACCAAGACAGAGAGGAAATGACTGTGGGGTACCAAAATGTTCTTTCAGAATTAGATGGGAAAAGAAGAGTGTACTTGTTGTCTCTGGTCTTCCTCAGAGACTGGTTCTCTCTCTTATCCCATTTTAGTAAATTGGACATAGTTTCTAACATTTGAGTATGCCAAGTTGGGTTTTGGTTAAACAGAGACGTATCTTTGGAACTCTAATTACACCTATCCCAACCAACTCAGTGTTGTGTTTCAGTAGAAGTGAGTCACTACTCCAGTTCAGTTAATAAGCTGTAACATACCTGTGTGACTTTAGAGGACCAAATTAATCATATAATTTCCCTGAACTGCCCAAGAGAAGGTTGTACATTGCAGAGCACATGATTGTAATAAAATTCAGGATTGTGTGCGCTTTGGAATCATCTTGCTGGTGATAAACAAGACTGGTGGAAATGAGAGAGAGAGAGACACTACAAACAGGCTCCCGGGCTCAAAGTTGTCGATGCATATCTGTCTAGCACATAGACACTTCAGTTTATGGCTTCCATGCTCATAGGCTGTTTATAAGCATAGCAGGCAGGGAGCAAAACCCTGTAAGGTACCTTTAAGGTATTTAGGATTGCAGGGCAAATGGTGGCAACTGTTCACTGGATTGCCCACTCAGTCCAGTAACAAGGTCAATGGCTTCAAACATCCATAGCAAAATATAGTTATGCTAAATCTTAACTAATTAAAAAGAATATTACAACACTCCACGAAATGTATAATGGGGAAGGGGGGAATTAAGTAAAATCTTAGTCTTATTAAACACAGAAATTGCAATTATCTATTTTTAATTCTACACCATTTTATTTTCTGTTTTTAATGTCAGTATGGTTGCTGGAATGCTAACTTTAAGTATCTTTCCTCCACTGTCATGGTTTATATTTCCACATCTTTCAAAACTCACTAGGTAACTTGGGGATGTGAAAAAACCCAGTGAGATATAATAAACATTAAAAATATAAACTAGCATTTTATCAAATTATTTTTAGTATCATATACCCTAGTTTTCATATCTCAACTATGTTGGTTGATACAGACAGCACTGTTGGTTGTGCTGAGTTAGCATAAAGCAGCACTAAAACATTACTGAACCTATATGGAAGTTTAGACAGTAAAAAATGAGTTTCCAGAGGAACAAAAATCCAAACAACATAAGCTAGAGTACTACAATTAGCTACACCAATCCATATTTTACATGGTCATCTTAACCCTCTTTAGAAATATGGATTAAAGTGAGTTTCAACAAATTCATGAGAATTATTCATAATTTGGAGGAAGTACAAGATATGAATGGCCTTTTTAGAACTTCAAATTTGTCAGCATGGTCCACACTGATAACAAGTGCCAACAATATATTTGTAAATATCTGATTTTCAAAGACAATTCTAAACAACTGAAAATCTACAGATCGTGAACACTGCAATACTACTTTTTCATTTCTGTTCGCAATCTCAACATTTCTATTAGAAACAAATTTCTTTATTCGAAGGCAACTTCTTCACTGAAAGTTATATGTGTATTAAAGATTTTTTTTCCCTCCTAAAGGGGACACTAAAAAATTTTTTTGAAAATGTCTAAATATTATTCAGAAAACTTAGTAATAGAAATGTAGCCGTACATCAGAAAACTTAGGCATTCACAAATTTTACTTTACATCTTTATTCATGGACAACTAACAAGTCATTCAACCACACTATGGCTATGTCTACATTACGGAGTTTTTCGGTATCCCGGAAAAACTCCGCCATGTCCAGGGAACATATCTGCTCTTCCGACATATTTGCAGAAGAGCAGACACATTCTTTCAAAAGCCCTGCAAACCTAGTTTCATGAGGAAGAAGAGCTCTTCCGAAAGAGGAGGTTTTTCGGAAATTTGGCCCAGTATAAATGGGCCAAATTTTGGAAAAGCCTCTTCCAAAAAAATCAGAAAAAGGTATGCAAATTGCAAAGCACAATTTGCATAAATTTTTCCAAAAAAGAAATGTAGTATAGACAACCTAAATATGCACCTGTGAACATGATGAATTTCTGCCCTAAGTTTTACCTGTTTGGAAACAAAAGTTTATAATGGAATGTGTATCTGTGTTTTAATAGTAGATATGTCGTCACCCTGCCAGAGGAAGCAGGATGTCTGCAGCTCAGAGTGTTAAGGAGTTTTAGATTTTGTTAAAATACAATGCTAATTACATGTTTAAACAGCTGTATTTCCTCTTTTGGAATCTTACAAACAAGTGTTTTTGAACACCTGTGATTCACTCTTAAATACCACTTCTAATCAAATACAGCTTCTAAATAAAAGAGAGGCAACTATATCCCACTAAAATTAATCTGATTCCTATTCATGTTCTCTGATGACTCTCAATGTGCAGTATTACATCACAAACAAACTATTTAGCTGTCAACAACCTTGAGGATCCATGCTGAAAAAACCTTAGACTAGTTCTTTTACATTACTTCAAGTCAGACACGTCATAGACAAATGCCACCAAAGCAGCTGATTGTAAGTATTTCCCTAATGTTTAATTTTTTATGAATGTTTAAAATAATTCCTTCATGATAAAAACCAAGAAATCCAGAAAAAGAAGGGAGCATATGAAATACAGGCCATACTTAGCCGAAATACACTGAATATCCTTCTGACAGTGTGCTTTATGAGACAGGGCATCAGACTTCAGGAGCTGAAGTTCTAGATTGCGATCCTGTTTTAGCCACTAATTATTACACAACCTCAGGCTAGGCACATCACCTCTGTGTGTTTGTTTCATCTTCTGCCTTCTGTGAGTCCTACCTGTTCATACTACGAATTCTTCAGAGACCATCCCACTATGTGTTTGCACAGCACCTAACAAAACAGTACCCCAATCACAGTTGAGACCTGTAGCTATTGCCATTTATTTCTAATAGTAAGCAAGTACATTTAAAACGTAGACACAGACAGATATAGACATGTCAGTTAGGGATGGGACAGTGGTAGGTTGCCATAATAATTCTTCCAATAATTTCGCTACTGCTGCTTGGGGAGTTGGATTAATTACAGAAATGGAAACCCCTTTTAACGGGGCTACAGATATGTAGCTGATGCAATATGCCTTTTGCAGTGTGGATATGCCCACGTCTTCCTGATAGCTCAAGCTCTTAGTTACGCACTATTTTCAGAACCCCACTGACAATTGTGCAAACCAGAATTCTGATTTACTAAAGCACAGCTGCATGTGTAAACCATCCAATCATCATGCAGTGATGATTTAAACAAACAAACAAACAAAGCACAATGACCCCGCCAATGAAGAAGCCTTTTTAATAGCCTCAAACACCTTTTCATTCAAAACCAGTATTTATGCAGGGATATGGAGCCCTGAGCTTCGCGGTCTGGATCCAGCGTGTTGGGGAGATGTGCCACACGCTGCTGCTCATCCTCCCCCGAGCTGGGGGAATGTGGTACTGGAAACTACTTGTGGGAGGGTTTCCCCGCTGTTCCCATTGGCCAGATTTCAGCCAATGGGAGCAGCAGGGAGCATGGAGCTAGGTGAGAAACCCCTCTCCCCCCCCCCGCACCACTCCTCTCATGGCCAGTCCCTGCACCCCCATTCCTCTCCTGCAACCCGCCCCTTACCGCCCAGCTCTCTCAGACCTAGTCTGCTCCTGCACCCTTCCAGACACCCACCCTCAGCCTGCTCCTGCACCTCCCTCTTGGCCAGACCTCCACTCCCAGCCCATTCCAGCACTCTACCTACCACCCAAACCCCCACCCTCACCCCCAACCCTATCCAATTCCCTGGCAACCCTCTCCTGCACAGTGAACCCCTCATTTTGGCCTCACCCAGAGCCAGAGGGGGTCACCAAATTTACTAACTCTGGGACCCCAAAGACAATCTGGCCTGTGAGAAGCTCTGAAGCTTGGTTCTCCCTGTCGCCTCTCCCTTGCCTCCCCTGTGTGGGGCTGGACCACCATGGTAGTGAGGTATCTCAGTTAGAAGCCACATCAGTGAGGGTTTTTGGGTTTTTTTTGTTTTTTGGGGGGGCTGCCTCACTTGTGTGGCCCCCGACTGCTTTTTCTATAGATCATTGGCCCCCAACCCAAATAATGGTGCCCTATGATAATTTGGATGGTTAACCATAGATTTCCATAGGATGGCTACTTTTTACTTCTGGATACTTGAGTACAATTAAGATACCATACTTTTGTAGTTTTACTCAAGTAGTTTTCCAGAAGGATACTCTGACTTATACCTAATTATTTTTTTTTTCAAAGAAGCAGTACTTTTACTCAAGTTAACTTTTTTGGATACTTTTGCCACCACTGCCCCTAAGTGTCTTCTAAAAGCCCAGGAAGCAATGGAAGTGTTGGTAATGCTGCTAGACAATAGTGATTCCCCATGATTTGGCAAATTCTCTGGTTCAGCACCGGTCAGGTCCTGAGAGTGCCAGATTAGAGAGGTTCAACTTAAAATTCAAAATCCACCATTGGATTGGCAACCTTGTTAACTGTCTTTAAAGAAAGAGCAACTATTGAAAGGACATAAACAATTACTTGTTTATCGAAATGATGCTGACATCCTAACAAAATATGCATCTTTTAAAGAGCTGTGCAACCAACATAAGAATGCCAAGTCTATTAACATATAGACCACCACCATATACCAATACAAATGTCATGTATTAACTGTTTTAAACTGCATAAACTTTAACCTGCAAGTAGAGATTTTATACAAATAGTTTAAAAGCAAGAACATACTGCAATTCATTTTTTTTAATATTCCTTGCATCTAAAAGATAACAGAAATTCTAACTTTTTTTTAAATTTGGAATGATAAAACAGAGTGAGGCATGACAGCTTGATTTTTCTGTTGCAAAAGTGAGCTCACATTTTAGTTTTAAAGAAAAACCTAGAATTTAATGCTACATCAATAGTCCCATGTCACCTGGACAAAATTATACATTGCAATAGTATAAATAAATAAATAAATCTACTTCATAACCCAATGATAGTAAAAGTTCATCCCTATTGTGATAAATCTGTATTTTTCTTGATCAAGTTTACACATGTTTGTAAACAGGGTATTATCAATATTTACAAATTGAAAACAGAACCCAAATTGGCAGTATTATTACTATAACTTAAATTGCCTAAAATACTATATGACTTGATACACAGATATCTACTTTGAATTTCTAAATGCAATCAAAAGATGGGTTCAATTATGACATCAGTACAAGCTCTCTTTCCGAAGGGAATGAAAGAACTGCAAGTCCCAATGGATACACAAGTTCTGCAGCAGAGATGATGTAATATACAAAAATAGACATCCTCAGACAGAAGCTGAAACTTGGATAAACAGCACACTGCATACAATTCTGGACTGCTTTGCATTAATTTGCAGTTGCATGCCATTATTAAGAAGAATGAACAATCTGTGTTCTAACATACATTTCCTATTTACATTAACTGAATATTCCATAACTTGTATATTCTATAGATTAAAATTACAATTTTTCACACCCTGATTAAAAAAAATACCACCTTGAAATCATCCAAAGGCAGAAGTACCGACTGTCAAATTCTCAGGCTAGCAGGCCATGATTTCCTAGAAACTGCAGCACACATAGAACGGTACTGTATGTATGCATATTCACCTATTATTTTTTGACATCTCCACAGAGGACCATTGTATTGCAATTTCTAGACAAAGCAAGGTTAGTTAAAGCTGCTGTATTAGTCCAAAAAATCTTTTGCTTTCTGGGTGAATGGCACTGCAAACGAGAATATCCTTGGTTTTTTTTTAAATTATATGGGTCTCTCTCAAAAATACACACACAATAATTTTACTATTATATGTATACATTTACCATTTGATTATTTATATTTGAGTAAGTTGAGCATATTTTATCTTGACAATCGCGGCAACTTCGGGATAATATCATCATGAAATGACATAAAAAAGGTACGAAAAGAGAATATTTTACAATTAAATATTTATTTTCTATTAAAAATATTGCTAGGTATAAATATTCTTCCTCCTAAAAAACCTGGTGGTTCTATAGCATTATGGACCAACCATCACTTCCTTGAAAACAGACACGACCGTTAAATCATTTTAAATTTTTAAGTTTCTGAAGTTGTAGACACTTATAAAAATATGTATTCTTGTACCAAAGTGTGGGCATTGCACGCCTATCTGTGGCTTATACAAGTAATAAGTGAAGTAGTAAAATTACTACTACAGTAAACTTCCGATAATCCAGCACTTTTAGGACCCAGGGGGTGCTGGATTATCAGATATGCCGGACTATCAGAAGGGGGGGCTATGAGAGGTCTGGGGTGGAGGGGGCAACCTGGCAGCACAAACTGACCAGCAGCTGACGCAGGGAAACATGGGGTAGAGTAGCTCCAATTGTCCAGCTGCCTGGAGCACTTCTGGGTTCCAGGTGGTGCCGGACTATCAGGAGTGCCGGACCACTGGAGTAGTCGTATGATATTCTTATTGATAAACTAGGCAAATATAACTTTGATAGAGCCACGATAAGGTGGGTGCATAATTGGCTGGATAACCGTAGTCAGAGAGTTGTTGTTAACAGTTCTAAATCCTGCTGGAAAGCGATAACAAGTGGAGTTCCTCAAGGGTCTGTTTTGGGACCTGTACTGTTCAATATCTTCATCAATGATGTAGATATTGGGATAGAGAGTACGCTTATTAAGTTTGCGGATGACACCAAACTGGGTGGGGTTGCGACTTCTTTGGAGGATAGGGACATAATTCAAAATGACCTTAGCAAGTTAGAGAAATGGTCAGAGGTAAACAGGAGGAGGTTTAATAAAGAGAAATGCAAAGTGCTCCACTTAGGAAGGAACAATCAGTTCCATACATACAAGATGGGAAGCAACTGACTAGGAAGGAGCATGGCGGAAAGGGATCTAGGGGTCATAGTGGACCACAAGTTGAATATGAGTCAACAGTGTGATGCTGTTGCAAAAAAAGAAAATATGATTCTAGGTTGTATTAACAGGTGTGTTGTAAGCAAAACTCGTGAAGTCATTCTGCCGCTCTACTCTGCACTAGTTAGGCCTCAGCTGGAGTACTGTGTCCAGTTCTGGGCGCCACATTTCAAGAAAGATGTGGAGAAATTGGAAAGGGTCCAGAGAAGAGTGACAAGAATGATTAAAGGTTTAGAGAACATGACCTATGAAGCCAGGCTTCATGAACTGGGCTTGTTTAGTTTGGAAAAAAGAAGATTAAGGGGGGGACATGATAGCGGTTTTCAAATATCTAAAAGGGTGTCACAAGGAGGAAGGAGAAAATTTGTTCCTCTTGGTTTCTGAGGACAGGACAAGGAGTAATGGGCTTTAAGTGCAGCAGGGGAGGTTTAGATTGGACATTAGGAAAAAATTCTTAACTGTCAGGATGGTCAAATATTGGAATAAATTGCCAAGGGAGGTGGTGGAATCTCCCTCTCTGGAGATATTTAAGAACAGGTTAGATAGACATCTGTCAGGGATGGTGTAGACGGAGCTTAGTCCTGCCTTGAGGGCGGGGGAGGCTAGACTCGATGACCTCTTGAGGTCCCTTCCAGTCCTATGATTCTACTGTAATTTTTTTTCTTTATTTAATATTCCTGGGGGAAATCAGTTCCACTGTGCAATGCAGAATTTTGCAGAATTCTCTTTCCCTCTACCCCAGTGTTTCTCAAAGTGGTCTGTGAAGCCACTTTGAGATACCTGTTAACTGGCCACTCCATCGTGTTTACTTACCAGCACCATGGACACGGAGCCTTGTGACTCCTATTGGCTTCATTTCACCATTTACAGCCAAGGGGAGCTGTGGGAAGTGGCGGTCTGGCCCATGCTGCTTCCCGCATCTCCCCTTGGCTGCAAAAAGCAAACCAGAGGCAATGGGAGCTGTGAGGCTCGGTGACTGCAGAACTGGAAAATAAATACATGAGGCTATGTCTACATTTCGCATTCTTGTGCGCAAAGATATGCAAATGAGGCACAGCGATGAATATATCTCATGAGCTGCCACTTTTGTGTAAGGGGCTTTTGTGCAAGACGGAACAGTCTACACTGCTCTGTCTTGCGCAAAGCCCCCCCTTTTGTGTAAGAGCTGTTCTACCTGAAAATAAGCAGCAGAATGGGTCTTGCGCAAAAATGGAAGCTCATTAAGTATGCAAATGAGGTGTGGCGATATTCAGTGCTGTGCCTCATTTGCATATCTTGTTGTGCAAGAATGTGCGATGTAGACGTAGCCTGAGGGAAAGAGACAGTGACAAGCAGGAAAATCCATGCATGCCTGGTACCGAGCATCAGGCTGTTTCTCCCTCTGGGTCCCTGGGCTCTCGGGGAAGAAGGGTGGGGATCTGTGGCTGGTCTCTGGGGGGAGGGAGGCAGGTATCTGGACAGGATAGGGGAGCATAACTAGGTAAGTATATGTGCCAGGAGGATACCACAACTCAACTCGGGGAGGGGGAAGAGGAGGAGGTTGAGTGTATTGGGTATGAGCACCATGGCTAGGCTCTGATGGACGACTTATGGGGTTCTGGCCACCCAGCCTGCCTCTACAGAGGAGGGCAGAAAAACTGGGTTGTCATAGGGGTTTGTTTAGCTCTTGACTCCTGGGTATCTGTATGGAGACATACTTGTTGACAGGTATTTTGAAATAAATTATCAAAATATTTGAAACTGGTGTGATTATAGTACTGCTATTTTTACAAATAAAATTTGCAGAATTTAAATTGTGTGCAGAATTGTTAATTTCAGAAGGGTGGGGAGGCAGAATTCTTAATCTTTTGGTGCAGAATGCCATCAGGAATAATTTACATAATTTTTGTTTCACATCCATGAACTGAGTGACCTGATGCTTAGAGCCCTACAAATCTACAGAAATCTGCTTTACGTTAACGGCATCTGGGGATGCTGTTGCATCAATTTTTGTGAATACAGATGTGGATACAAATTTTATATCCAGAACCATCCAAATTTGCAGATACTCATTTACTATCCACAGGTATCCCATCCACGGATGTGGATATCCACAGTTCATTTTTGCAGATACAGATACTCTACTGATGCTTTATTACTACCCTACAATGTTCCATATACCCTTTTCTTTTAAATCCCTTTAATAATTAGAGGGGCATCTTTACCGGCTTGTGTTCACATCTCTTATGAACACTAAACAACCACCAGTGATTATTAAATATACTGTATACAAGCTAAATATATTGTTTTAAACAGTGTGTATCTTACTATATATTTTAGAAATGTACATCTGTCTGTCCATCTGAGTCTGTTTGTTCAGGCCTCCTAAACAAAGATTTGGTATGCAACTTCCTCATCATAAGTTAAAACAAGGTAAGGGTTTGGTTGTACCATGACAATGGGATATGTCTGGAATTCGATTGTTTCTCATAAAATGGAAAGGGAGGAGTCTGGCCAGAGAGACAGTCACACTGCAGACTGACCCCGGGAGGGGGTGGGGGGGATAGAGGGAGAAGCAATGGCTAGAGCTAGGGACAGCTATAACATCAATGGGCCAGCAGGGGGCAAGACTGGGACTATTTCAGAGTTTGTTGGTGTATCTGTCTGTCCCACAGCTGAGCCCACTACAGCAGGCATGGACAAGCATTTTTCACCTGGTTACAAGCTGCAGCAGGGAGAGGGGGCTGGAGTTGTCTTCTCTCCTTAGGGCAGCCTGAATACTGAATCCCTCATTCACAACAGTACCCCAGAACAATGATTTAAATGAAAAGAACAAAACTTGAGTTAAAAACCCAAGCAATGCTAGGTAAATCTTTAGTTCTTTTTTTATTTCGTTTTCATTTTACATACACAAGACCCTTGCCATTCCCTCTCTGCCACTTTCTCCTCTTATACCCAGGTTCAGTGAGACTGACTCTTTCATCTACTTTACCTACCATGGAGGGGGAAATAAATTAGGGATCCAATGCAAGAAAGCAAAATTTCTATCCATATGCCCTCATCCCAGAAAACCCTAAGAGATCCAGTTAGATGCCCCTATGCCCCTACCAAATCTAATTGCCTTTTCTGAGCTCTCCAACTAAAAAAATATTATGCATCCCAGTGTAAATTCCCAGCAATATTTCTTTACCCAAACTCCCCTCCTGCTCTTCCACGTCAAAATAATTTCTTGAGCATTTCCAATATCAGTGGTGCTCACAAGCACTACTTCTTACTGTGGTGTACTGAAAACTTGTGTTTAAATTTAAAGCTCTCACTTTAATTTCCTTTGGCAGTTTCCTGGTCCTGCTGGCATGCTAAGAGGCTAAGTGTGGAAACTGGGATAAGCATCAATCTCCAGAGAACCAGTCAACAGTAAAATGGAGTAAATATGTGACTGTTTCAGGGAATAGCTTGCTTTGTCTTTATTTTGGGGTCCTAGAGCATTGGGTCTGAATTGTAAGAAATGAAGTACTGTTATCTCAATCTTCCAGCAAGAGTATTACAATTTTTTCTTTGTGTGTGCTAGGAATACAATACTTTCCTGATCCACAGTCTCTTTACCCTTGCACCTTTCCAGATCATTCACTGTGCCAGAACTATGCAGATGAAGCAAGAGTAATCTATTTACTCATCTTCTGTAAATAAGCTCAGTAAAAAGGGAGGGGCTGCATATGAAATCAGCATTCTAGAATGAACAGTCATGCCTGATAAGTATTTTTAGTAAAATAATCTATATTAAAATAAATACAGGTTGAACCTCTCTAGTCCGGTAGCTGTGGGACCTGACTGGTGTTGAGCCAGAGAATTTGCTAAACCACGAAGTCAATATTGTCTAGCAGTATTAGCAATACTTCCACTGCTTATTAGGCTCTTCAAAGACATTTAGAGATTAAATTGGAGCAAAATAACAGCAGAGAACACCAAGAGCCAGGACTGGTGGCTGTAAACAAACTTCATGGGGCCACAGGAAACTTGTCCACATTCATAATAAGTAGACATCCAGCTAACTAAAATAATGCCAGACCATGGATGTTGCCGGACGAGAGAGTGCCAGACTAGAGAGGTTCAACCTTCAGAAATTTGTTAAGATTATGAGGAATATGAAACTGAAGCTGTGGGGGTTTTGAAGAAACTGATGGCTGTCTTTTCATCCTAAACTCATTTCTTGTGATTTTTCATCCCACATGCATTCTATATTAATCATGTTCTTAGATTCACTTTGATACAAACTATAATGGTTGAAGTATATAAAAATCAATTTAGAAAGTCAACTTCAAGTGTACGACTATATTGGCATCAATTTACTGTGCAGAATAAGGGGCACTGAAAGTAGCAGACAGAACATTTGAGTTTAAAAGCAAAGCAATTGCATTAGTGAGACATACTACAGTGCCATAAAATCTGCAATGTTGAAGAATATACTTTGCATTCTTACCAATTAGAAGTGAATGCATTTTATTTTTTTCAGTTTGTTTTCTTTGTAATTGGGCTTAGTATTTCCTTTATAATATCCTTTTTCTAACACCTCTATTTTTATTCTGATCCTTTATTCTTTGCATGGAGGATAATGGAAGCATTTCCCTGGGATCTGAACAGGACCTTTCCCACATTCCATATAGTTCTAGCTAAAATGCAGAAAAAACCCTTGACTCCTCAGAGGCAGAAATCAGGACGGATCCAAAAAGGCAACACTTCTCTTAACACTCTGACTTCAGATATTCAATGTGTTACGGAGGGTGCTTATGTATGTCACAGGAACTCAATCCAGCAACATACATCTAACACCCCCATTCTCTATGTCTACCTAATTCATTGATACCCATGCCTCCATTAGAAAAATGTTTAATACAAATACACATCTAATCTTTTTCTCCTGTTTAAACTTTACATGTATGTGCTATTCCAAACAGGGATTTCTCTACACCACTCCCAACGGGGGTGTATTCTCCCCCTGAATTTCCCCAAAATCTCCCCCAGTTTTGTGAACTAGTTACATGCCAATTAAGTGATTTTTTGGAAATCTGAATTGAAATTGAAACATTAATACACACTTTAAAAGCATATACAGTGTATGATAAGATATGGGTATCTGAAAAAGTATAATAGATTTGAAAAGTATGAACATAGACTAGCTTTCTTATACAGCTGTTGTTTTTATGACAATGTCAGTGCATTCATTTTGGTGATGTTGGCCAACCTAATAATTTCAAATTATGATTTGTAAGCAAAGTCAAAATGAGCTCTCCCTGACAGCTAGAGATGAGCTGGGAGCTGAGGGGGGAAGGCTTTAGGACCAGATTGTATTTACATTCACACCAAATCTACCTAGGTAGCCAGCAAATAGAGCTGTGTTGCCCAAGATTAGATTTTGGCTGGGGTTGGGTTAGAAATCACTTGAATGCAGAGGGAGGGAGGGAAGGTGAGGGAATGAAATGTTGTTGTTCTTATTGTATGAGTAAAGGGCAGTAGAACTGTACTTAACCTGTACTGATTGAGGACATCAAGAGAGAAGGTGGGGACAGGTGTTTTGCTTGATGGTCTGTCTGAGTCACAAGTACTATTTGACCTGCCCCTCTCCACTGTTTAAAGACAGAGCTCATTAGGCTCCATATATAGTCTTTTGTTTTGTTAAGTGACTACTACAGCTGAAATCATTGATAGTCAGGTCTAAGTGTTAGTCCTGCTGTGGGGACAGTGTTCCTGTGGGGACAGTGTTTCTGTGTAAGAGAGAGCCCAGACTGCACTAGCAGCGAGGTTCCCCCGAGAGCTCAGCTGAAATCACAGAGCTGGGTGGAACCTCAAGAGACCAACTCGCAGAGGTCACAGTGGCAGGTGACAGCAGAAGGTGACAGCACAGGGCCATTGGCAACAGAGTGATGGAGTGAACGGTGGCACAAAGAACAACAGTGGCCAAAGCGAACAGTGAGCAGCTGGAGGAACAAGCAAGGTGTTGTACTCATATGAAAGCACCTCTGAACTCTGAGTCCCCACTGACCAAGGACAACACTGGTGAGCGGGGGTAAGATGGAGGGAAAAATGAGGGGCACATTAAATAAACATTTGTTTGTTGGACTATATTTTAGTGATTTTGCTCCAGAATCCTACATTTGTGACTGGGAATGGAAACTTATATAAATGTGTTTCCTAGTAGGCCAAGATTTTTAAAATGTATTATTTGCCAAGGTTATCATCTCACATCATTGCGATCTTGAGAGGTCATTATGTTGGGGAGTTTCTGTACTAAACATTTTCATTATTATAATTAATTTTTACATAATAGTCATCTTACTGGGTCAGACCAGTGGTCCATATAGCCCGGAATCCTGTTTTCCGACAGTGGTCAAGGCCAGGTGCTTCAGAGGGAATGAACAGAACAGGTAATCAAGTGATCCATCCCCTGTTGCCCATTCCCAGCTTCTTGCAACAGGCAAATGCTCACTATCTTTCTGAAAGAAACTCAGCTGACTGGCTAGAAGCATGTGGTGCACCAGTGAAAGACTCAACAGTTGAAAAAGTAAAGAACTCTCTCACCACATTCAAAAAAATTGCATACATGGCTGATGAATGCACCGATGCAAATGGGCATCAAGTATTAAGTTAATGTTATGTTATCTTGATGTCAGTGGTAGGCCAGTGGATGCATTTCTAGATGTTCAAGTTATAGAAAACACATCGGCTGCATCTGTGACAACCCACATCTTAGAAGAGTTAAATGCTTGTCAATTGGACCCCAAACAGATGGTTGCTTGTGCATTTGATGGAGCTGCAAACTTCTCTGGAAGATATGGTGGAGTACAAGCTTTGCTCAGAGAGAAGTGTAACCCTAATCTCTCCTATACATACTGCAGAGGCCATCTGCCCCAACTAGCACTAGTACGAGCTGCAGAATCTTCAAAAGACATTTAAAAAGCTATAAATTTAATGTCTTCATTATATTCTTTTTTCAGCAAGAGTCCAAAAACACTGACTATCTTGGAAAATATAGAAGATACACTGGGACTGAAGTTCAAATTAGTCCAACCTGGGAAAACCCGCTGGCTTTCTCATGAGCGATCCTTGGCTGTTGTCTTAAAATTACTCCAGCCGTTATTACTGGCTTTGGAAAGTATCTACCAAGATTGGATGGACCTAAGCAGTGAGGCTGGTGGATTACTTTTGCTACTGCGTTCAGAGTAGTATTGCCATTCTCTCTCGTGTAAATCTACTGTTGAAACCACTTGGGTCATTAAACAATGCCATTCAGGCATCTGCTACAACAGTATTAGATCTTTGTCCAGCAATATAAGCAACATTTGGATCAATCAGAAAGCTATCCATTGAAAAAGTACTGGAAGAAGCAAAGATTTCAGTCCAGAAGTTGACTAATGAAGGCATTTATGTTGAATCCTTACGTGAAGAAGACAAGAAGTGTTTGTTAAGACAACTGAAAAAGTACACGGACTTAATTCTTAAAAATCTACAACAGCAACTTCTAAATTCTACTCAACCTCTACGTAGCTTTTACAGATGCCTGTCATAATAAACACTGACAGTTGAGTGGAGTGAGGCACTACCAGCAATGGGGCTGCCACGTGCTCAGGACAGAATAGAGAATTTGAACACAGAGTGGAATATCATACAACGAATGAATGAAGATTTGACTTCAACTTCTTTTTTATCATCACTAGTGGCTCGACCAGATCTTTGTGCTATGTTTCCTGGGATGAAAGAAGTATGAATTCATCTCTTGCTACTCCCAGTCCCAACAGCTACTGTTGAGCATTCTTTTTCATCACTGAATACAATTTTGTGTTCTGAAAGAAGTCACCTTCTATTTGATCATATTAATGAGCATATCAATTGAAGGAATGGAAGTACCAGACACACGAGAAGCCACCGAAGATGAACGCATTGCATACGAGAAGTTCATTGAAAGAGTTGTGCAAAATTATAACAAGAAACCAAGAAGGATGTAGACGTAGTGCTTCATAGAAGGCTTCAGTAGCCAACTTTAATGTGTGTGATTTTAAAACATGAGTTAAATCTAAGAAAATGGTCGTGAAACATTTTTTTCAGTTTTTACTATGGCGCCATACAGCCCACCTTCACCCTCATGGTCTCATCCCTCATTGGCCGCGACGTCCCTCCCTCCCCCATTTCAATTCCTGGGGAAAACACGGATTCCAAAAGCTCAAGAGGTAAGTACCAATTAGCAAATATCACAAATACTTGGAATGTTCAATTTTTTAAAAGTTGAGATAGTTACAGTGTAGCTGGATCCACCAATAACATAACTCTTTAGGCTTCATTTTAATTTACGATGTTAAGTACCAAGTGGCAGTGGCGCATGGAGCCCACAATCCTGGGTTCTGTTCAGGTCTGCCGCTTTGAAGTACCCTTCTCTTCCCTCCCCCCCGTGCTGCCTCTATCTGATCGACTAGAAATTATTGGCCACTGTCAGCAGACAGGATACTGGGCTAGATTGACCTTTGGTCTGACGCAATATGACCGTTCTTATGTTCTTATCCTGTCGACCATCCTGTCATCTAGCCCTAAACATACCTAATTTAATATTAAAATATCTTGACTAATGTTATATAGGAATCCTGGGACAGAGCCTGGAACAGAACACAGATTTGCTGGGTTCTATTTCTATTTATTAAACACATAAGATCCTTGGTCCTTAGCCTCATTCACAGTCCATCCTGTGTGCTGAATGAAGCAGGAGTCCTGTAGAACAAATAATATATGATCATGTAATTAAAGCAGGGGTGGGGATCCAGCTGCTGAGGCTCAGCACTTCCCCCCAGCACTGGGAAGCCTGCACTGGCATTCCAGCCTCTTCTCCTCCCACCCAGAGTCAGAGCTGGAGCATACAAAGTCTGGGCCTCCCTAGGCTTTGATGTGAGAGTGGAACTGAGGAGCGTCTTGCTTCTTCTCAGTTGGGAGGCACAACCCATGAGGGTTGTTTTGGGGTTTTTTCGCTTCTCACTTGTGTGCGCTCCCTGACTGATTTTTCTGTGGGACCCAGAAATGGTTCCCCACTGCGGAATTAAAAACTGGCATTATGTATACACAGGCAGATAAACTGAAGTTGCCCAGGCACCTTAAACCTTATAACCCTAATGACTGAATGCTTGAATTTGCAATCCCTAACATTTTTTGAATGTAGTTTTCTGTAGTTGGTTTCCTGGGCTTTAAAAACAAAACAAAACAAAAAACAAAAACAAAAAACAATTTCATCTAACCGAACCCTACTGACGCAACAAGTGTCATTAATAAGAATCTGAATTCAGAACCTTGAGATCCATACCAAACCACTTAGCTGCTATCTTCAATGTGGATCAAAAGAGATAGATGTGACATATATTTGGACAGTGGTTTACACCAGTAGTACACAGACGTCTTCCAGATGTACATCAACTCATCTAGATAATTTCCTAGTTTTACAACAGGCTACATAGAAAACACTAGCAAAGCCAGTACAAACTAAAATTTCATAAAAACAGTGACTTGCTTTTCACTGTACATACTGTAAACTGAAATTTAAGTACAATATTTATACTCCCGTGGATTGATTTCATAATTATATTGTAAAAATGAGAGCAAAAACAATTTTTCAGTGATAGAGTGCTGTGAGCCTTTTGCATATTTATGTCTGCTTTTGTAAGTAAGTAGTTTTTAAGTGAGGTGAAACTTAGAAGCATTCAAGACAAATCATACTCCTGAAAGGGGTACAGTAATTTGGAAAGTTTAAGAGCCCCTAGCTCACACAACAATTTACTAGGCCAGCAATTGAATGGCAGGATTCCTGGGTTCTATCCTTGGATGTGGAGGGAAGTGGGACTGGTTAGAGAGAGCTCAGTAAAGTACACACGTTTGATTTATTTATTCTGAAACTGTAGCTGAGGATGAGACATGGATCTACCATGTAAGAGAGAGTGTTCTATTCTTAGCTCTGTTCAAAGTGACCTTGGATGAACTATCATTTGCAAAACTGAAGGAGGAGGAGATTGTGTTATTTGTCTGCTGCATAAGAGGTAGGAGGCCTGACTCAGTAAAAGGACTGTGAAGTTCACAGAATTAATATATTAAACTTCCAATAATCCGGCACCTTTAGGACCCAGGGGGTGCCGGATTATCAGATATGCCGGACTATCGGAAGGAGGGGCTATGACGGGTCTGGGGTGGAGTGGGGGGATGCACCCCTCAGTTCTGCGGGACCAACCCGGCAGCACCCCAGCTGCTCTGCCCCGGGCTTCCTGGAGTCAGGCGCTGGTCAGTTTCAGCAGAAGCTGACTCCGGGAAGCCCGGGGCAGAGCAGCTGGGGTGCTGCTGGGTTGGTCCCACAGCGCTAAGGGGCAGCGCTAGGGGACCAACCCGGCAGCACCCCAGCTGCTCTGCCCCAGGCATCCTCAAGTCAGCCGCTGTGGAAACTGACCAGTGGCTGACTCGGGGAAGTCGGGGGCAGAGCAGCTCCAATTGTCCGGCTGCCCGGAGCAGTTCCGGGTTCCAGATGGTGCCAGACCATCAGGAGTGCCGGACCATTGGATGCTGGACCACTGGAGTTTTACTGTAACTTTAAGTGAAAGAGCATAGATGAAAACTTATGACTCCCTGACCAACATTTCTTCCCATAGGCTGCTGCCATCTCATCTTCAGCTCAAACTTGGTGAGATTCAAGGATGTGTTCAATGTGCTAAGAATGTTTCCAAAGATTATCAGCCTCCAGTTACTAAAAGCTTTTCTGATCATGTTCAAATGTCAATTTTCAGACTCTTATCATGTGTTACCATTTGAGCAGATTTCCATGGGAACAGCAAACAACATCTGTCTGTTCCCATTACCTTCTCCCTCTCCCACTTATGTTCCTGCTTAAAGTCATGGATGCACTACACTGTCATGATTACAGGCCCAGCTGCACCTCTGCATCAATCCCTTTCTGGTGTCCGAGTGCAGCTTCAGGTGTCAGGGCCTCATACCCTTACCTATTTCAGACAATTCTTCCACTCTTAAACCAAACCCGTGGCTACAGCGTCACGTGTACCAGCTCTGCTTACTTAGCACCTGAGGTTCTTCTTTTCAAGAGACTGAAACCATAGTTTATAGAATAATCTTTTAACCCCAAAGTATTGTTTATTTGAGCAGTGGGAACAAAGAATTCAGAAAAAAGGATTTTAGAACAATAAACAGTCTAACGATCTATCTTACCTAACAGCTTACGGTTCCATGACAGTAACCTAGGAACACCTTTGGACATCACAGCAGTTACTTTTGTCAGTTCTGTTCTCCAAACAAAACTCCCTCTTGAAAGACCCTTTTAAAACCTAGCTACAATTCTCTTTTCTCCTGCGTATTCATAGGCGCTTTCCTTTCCAAACATTGTCTGAAAACAACCCACAAATGTTTGTGACCACATAGCTTATCTTAAGACATTCTTTTTCCTTTCTGTGTTTCCTGATAGACCCCATCAATTTAAACCAACATGTACAGACACTAAAATATGAATACAGTTGTGAGATTATTACAGAATGCCCCAATTCCAGCACAGTGGCATCAGAACACCTAAATAAAAAGATAAGAAAGAAATTTAACTTAGGTAAACCCATTTTGGGGGGGGGGGGGGTATTGGGTAGTTTTAAAAAAATCTGAAGCAGATAGAAAGCATGAAAACTTTAAGCCCAAATGGTAAGCATTTGGCACAGGCAAATACAGAGGCGATGGGGGGAGGGGGGGGGAGTTAGTCAATAGGATTAAGCAATAAATCCAGGCTTGTCAGTTAACCAGGTAGTCAACTACACACTGACATTCCTATTTTAAGGGCCATACTCAAAATCAGGATCTTGATGTATTGCATATGTTCATTTATAATCATGTATAAGACCATTAGGCAGGACAATTAAACCAATATATTATGTCAATGATGAGGTGTTCCCCTCTCATTCTCTTAAGAACCAAAAGTACCACATTACTACTGGAATGAATATCCCTACTCATACTGTGCATTTAAAAGAGGACTGGGCTCCTAGAAAGATAAAATGTAAGTTAAAAAGTATCTTTAGTGTTACAAAAATATGATATTTCAGCATAACAGGCTACTTTACAACTAACAGCTTTGTAAGAAACAGCACTGAGGCTCTTTTGGTATTCTCTAAACAACAAGAAACCTTTAAAAACACAAATATTTGAGTGTCAGTACAATGATTCATTAGTGGTGTACCACAAGATAGCTAAAATAGTCATCAAATTTCTTGCTTTATGGTCAGCACGATAAAGCAAAGAAAATAATATTTCGCTCAAAGTGAGGATCTTGCAGAAACTTATTTTCATTTGCCAACCACGCTCTGAGAACCAAAGGGATTTCTTTATATTTTACATCACTCTGGGTACGTCTAGACTACAGGCTTTTGTTGACAGAAATTTTGTCAACAGATACTGTCGACAAAGCTTCTGTCGACTAAGAGCATCTAGACTACATCCAGTTCTGTCGACAAAGCAAGCCGCTTTGTCAACATGGCAGTGTAGACGCAAAGGACAGTTTAGATGCAATATCGCCTTCTGTCGTCAGAACTCTGTCGACAGAAGGCGTTATTCCTTGAAAAATGAGGTTTACAGCCGTCGACAAAACTGCTGAGTTCTGTCGACGTTATGTCGACCGAACTCGGCGGTAGTGTAGACGCAGTTATAGTTTTGTCGACAAAAGTCCACTTCTGTCGACAAAACCCTGTAGTCTAGACACACCCTCTGTGACATAAATTATACCATATAAAATTCCTATGAAGTATCACAGATAGTATATGTATAAATGTTTATAGCTGCAAGATGATCAATGTAATTTAAAGCAAAATTTAAAATCATAAAGCATGGTATTCTAGGTCTTCAGAGTATGTTGGTAGTTAAGAGCTGATTTGAGATAGAAATCATACTTTGCTTATTCACTCAGACATGACTTCCCCAATTGTGATTCTTCAACTTGTTGTGGTAAGCCTATTCAAGCCCCTTCCCCATTTCAATCAAGAGCAACCAAAGAGTGTTGTACTAAAGTCTTATTTCATGGTCTCCTGCTGAAATAAACAGCAGCACAAACCTACAAAAGCAAAACCTACAATTTTTCTGCTAACAAAATTTCCATAATATTTTCACTGAGCATTTTTTCATTTCTCCAACTTATTTTTCTGACCTGACAAAGCACAGGTGCATAACAGCTATGAATGGACTTTATTTTTTAAACAAATACAAAAGTCTAATAAATTGTCTATTGTGATGAAATACACAAATGCAGTCTGTTAAATATACTATGTATTTTCCTTATTTCTTATTAGGAGTTTGTAATGGCTGCAATATGAGGAGAGATTATTAACACTGGGACTTTTCAGTTTAGCTAAAGAGGTCTACAAAATCATGACTGCTATGAAGAAAGTAAATAAGAAAAAGTTATTTACTTGTTCCAATAACATAAGAACTGGGGGATTGTCAAATGAAATGAATAGGTTTCAGGTTTAAAACAAATAAGAGGAAGTATTTCTTCACACAACACACAGTCAACCTGTGGAACGCCTTGCCAGAGGACGCTGTAAAGACCAGGACTACAATAGGGTTCAAAAAAGAACTAGATAAATTCATAGAGGATAGATCCATCAATCGCTATTAGTCAGGATAGGCAGGAATGGTTTGCCTCGCCTTTGTCTGTCAGAAGCGAGGAATGGGTGACAGGGATGGATTCTTTGGATGATTACGTGTTCTGTTTATTCCCTCTGGGGCACCTAGCACTGGCCACAGTCAGAAGACAGGATACTAGACTAGATGTACTGACCTAATATGACCCAGTACAGCCATTCTTATAGTACCTCGTGAGTACTCCATGACTGAGTACAACTCAGGGAGCAAAACTGTGTCTGCTGGACCATGGATGTTGCTGGACCAGAGAGCCCCAGCAGCAGGAGGGCTGGCATCTGGGAGTGGAGCCTGGCAGGAGGTCTGCAGGCAGAGGGTCTGGCCGGAAGTGGAGCTGGGCTGGCAGCTACGAAACTCAATGGCAGGGGCCAGGAGTGGAATCCGGAGGTTGGCAGCAGAGGGACCAGCACTGATTTCCCTTGGCCCAGCAAACTCCCTGGTTCACGGTCAGTCAGGTCCTGAGGGTGTGAACCAGGAAGGTCCAACCGATACTGTGCCTGTATTGGATCTTAAAAGGTAGGCATATCTGGGCTGCCTCTGACCATAACTCACTTGCCTACAGCTAGGAGTTGAAGACACTGAGATTCACAGGCAAAGCTGTGAGCCCCCACTACCAGTGCAAGCCATCTGGAGCAGCAGAAGCACTAGGTTCTGTGCTGCTTCCCTATAAGCCACGTGTACTGTTTTTTCAATTCTCTCTCACACACACAGAGGCTGGAAGAAGTGTTTTCACCACTCCCTCTGCTGTGGAGGGACCTCACTGTTTTCACCATCACAAACCAGTCGGGAGGAGAAAAGCTTGCCTGGGCTGGGAAAGCTGTCATTTACAAGGAAGCTGCCTAGCTGCCTCTGGAACAATACCTAGAGTGTACATTTCTGGAGCCAGAGCTGTGTTTTGTTTAGAATTACAAACATTTCAGATTTATTGACAACCTACATTCCCAAGGTGTCTCTAACAGAGGTTTTATGTAATCAGTTAAGGAGACTGTGCTATCACCAAATCCCACATTTATTTTAAGCATTCTCATCACAGAATATACAAAACATCAATAAAGAAAACTGAGATAGGACACAAATTTAGCCATAACACTGCAATGGTATTCTGACACAATTAATCACACTTAAAACGTATAAGTAAAATTGTTAGTGGACCACACATATAAATTACAATACCTGAGGTTTAGTGCATTCCTGTGAGCCAAAATGAAATGAATGCCATATAGGAGGAAAGGAAAAGATGAACATTATCAGACATGCTATAGTACATATCACCATTAAGATAATGTTAAAATTATTTTAGGGTGGTCCCTGTTCTCTTATAAATTGATTGTACGTGTAAATGTTCTGTAATCTATTCAACACTTGGACACAATGCATTTACAGATTTACAAAGTACTGCCATGCTCTTTCCTTTTTAGAATTATCTTTATATAATTTCATTTACATTTTCATTATAGAATACTTTGTTCAGAGATGCTATTTTGGAAGTCCAAAAAATTACAGTTACGAACACCAGCTTTCTATGTACATAATCAACTGGGTCTATGTAAAGTAAAAACTGATAATCTTTCAATAAACATGTCTGTGATGTGTTAGTAATGAGCCAGTATAAAAAAAAAGTCAAGAAGCTAGTTTACTCTAAAGCTATGCGGTCTATTTTTTTGGATTAAGTTATTTTTTATTTATTATTATACACCTGAGTGTATTTAACACGCAAATCATAGTATACCCACAATAAGGACTAAAATAATGGAACTAAAAACTAAGCCTATATTCTTGACCATTCTCTGGTCAAGCATATGTCATATGCGTTTTTTTTAAAAAAAAAATAAATTAAAAGTCTACGTTAGAGATGGGAATTGTGAATGGTCAGAACCCCTTAGGATCTAGGCTATAATAATGCCTTTTTCATTCCTATTTGTTTCAGAGAATATACCTCAGTCCCATTTTAAAGGCACATTTAGATTCTGATTTTCAAAATTCTGATTTTGAAATAACCAAAAAGCTTTTTGGGTGGCCAAATGGCGGAAGAGTGAGGAACAGACAATCTATACAGACGTGAATAACTGGAAAAATGCATGTTTTTAAGTAGAGACTATAAATAATATAAATATGTTTAAATTGCCAATAATTACTTCAGGTTTTGCAGTCTACCTGACATTCTCATAATGTACTTCCCAATATACTTGTAAATCATTATGAACGTATACAGAATGATTAATAAGCTTTTGCACTTAGTACAACAACCTACTATACATGTTTAAAAAGTTATTTATACAAGTCAAATTATAGTTTATACTTCTTACAGCAAATTACATTATCATTTTTCTCCAATACTATATTAAACACCAAACTAAAGATGTTCATTAAATGTTTATGTTGCATCTGAATAAAATTCATCGAGAATTCCTTCCTACGCTTGTACCATGATTGACCCAAACATGCATACCATATAAAAGTGTTTGTGACAAACCTGAAAAATCATTTAACTTAAAACTCCAAAAGGGTTAGATGAATGAGCCAAATTAAATAACTCAACCAAGAAATTCATAATAAATTTGGAGAAAATCAAAACTGCACAGCAAATCAAAGCATTAAAAGGGATTTGCTCTATAAACAAAATACATAAAGTGTTTATGTAAGATACAGTTATTCAGCTCAGGAGAAAAACCTCTAACACTGGTGTAATCAAACATCTACACGTTTACAGTCATGCACACTGATTACAACAGTGAACTGTAAAGGAAAGGAAAGGAATACGAATGGGTAGGGAGAAAATAAGGGGAAAAATCTACTACTTCAAATCAGACACAGCATTTTTAAAACAGTAAACCCCTGATTCTGCAAACACTTATATGCTTAAATAACTGCACTCTATATGATCAATCATGTGCATAAAATCATTTATATATGTACTAGTAGGTTTTTCCAGGTTCAGAGCTGCCTAAGTCCAAGTCCAGAGAGGACAGAATTAGGCTATTCTCAGTGACTGCAGATGCAATCACCTCAAGCTGCAGTGGAGGAGATCTAGTCTGGATACTAGGAAAAACTATTTTACTAATAGGGTAGCAAAGCACTGGGTTGCCTAGGGAGGGTGGATTCTTTATCCTTAGAGGTTTTTAAGGCCAAGCTTAACAAAGCCCTGACTGGAATGATTTAGCTAGGGTTGGCCCTGCTTTGAGCAGTGTTTATATACGAGTGTGTCTACACAGCAAAGTTATATTGGAATATCAACAGTTATTCTGAAAAAACTATGCAAGTGTCTACACAGCAATTCCATTATTTCGAAATAATGGATGGCTTATTCCAACTTCAGTAAACTTCATTCTACAAAGAGTAACACCTATTCAAAAACAGCTATTTCGAAATAAGGTGTGCGTAGACACTCCACTTCTGCAATTTTGAAATAGCCCCTCACCAGGGTCATTCTAAGTTATTTCTTCTGGTGCTCTAAGGTGAGATGGAACATCTACATTAGGGAAGCCTGCCTCAAACTAATTTTGAGGCTTCCCTGCAGTATAGACATGCTATTTTGAAATAACTGTTCCGCAATAGTTTATTCCAAAATAACTGTGCAATGTAGACATAGCCTAGATGACCTCCTGAGATCTCTTCCAACCCTAATCCTCTACAATTCTAAGTCAGCTGAGTACAGGATCTGAAGACCACTTGCTCAATAAAATAATAACCTAATAGATTATTTTGTAGACCATGTTTAAAATATTAGTGCTTCTGGTCTTTCATCTTTTATGGAGGAAATCTATAAATTTCTGTGTGTAAAAGTACACAATCTACTTTGAAGAAAACTCTGTCTATGCTTTGTCATAGACAGATGGACTGCATAGAAGGATGGACTGCAGTAGTTCACGCTACAACAAAAGTATAACGGTTCAGACCAAAAATTCTCGTCTGGTGATGGTCAGCAATAAAAGTTAGTTTAATATTCTCCGAGGTCTGTGTTTTGCATAGAAAAATGACAGTCCAAAATCATGGATTATTTTTCTTCTCACAAAACAATTGCTTCATATAAATATGAATGCTTTACTGATTAACCACAAGAAGACTGTACACTAAAATATTTCTATCATATTTTCAATTATTGAAAGGAAATTTGAATCACAGGTTATAAGTAACAGATTTGTTTCAAAGCTGCCCAAAATTACTGAAATGGCAAGTAAAGATGTGCGCCATTCTCTTGTCAGCAATTCTCTTTAACAACAATAAATGTGCAACAAACCAATTAATCTCAACCCTCAATCTGAGGTATGAAGCAAGTCACAGAAGGGCATGTACACACTTTGGGTGAAGTTCACAGATACCCTAAGAAGAAACTCCCACACAGAATTCCACCAGCAGTGAATCTGACCATTCAGGGGTTTATTTTTGTATAAAATGTTTTTCCCTTTTCGTGTTTTTAGAATAAATGTAGGTAACTTACCGTATGATAACCTCTAGGTAAAGGTGGCTTCCCCACAGGATAAGGATCTACAGTATCAATAATGGTTTGTCTTTCTCCTTTTTGATTGATTTTCCTAAATCTCCTTCGGGATTGTCTATGGGAAGCTTGGCGCTGGAAATATTCTTCATTTTCATCCATATAGTCCACCTATAGTAAAATAAATGCAATGAAGGGCCTTTCACTACAAATGAAAAATACTGCATACTCTGCAATAAAACGGAAGCCTATTTTTCTTCTGCTCTTAGCTATGTGGAAGTCTTTATTTTAGACAATTCTTAAACATAAGTGTGCCACTCCTATTAAACAAGCCCACTTTAGTTTAACATTTAGTTTATGAAAGGGCACTTGGAACTCCACTTCAGAAAATGTGGTTGGTTATGAATTTCCTGCATTTTCAACTGAGAAAAACGTTAAATCAGTGCCAAGAAATCAAATATCCGCAGGGATGAGAAGGGACAAGTATCACTATGAAAAGAGTTATTGAGAAGATACTTTCACATATTATATAAATACCATGGTCTGCTTAAAAAAAAGTTAACATCCTTTTCCTCAATTTTTATTCTTACCCATAGTGATGCATTTGTCTGTACACTGGCAAACAAAGCTTTCCCATTGGAAGGAACATATAGCTTTCTGGAGATTTCAATGGGTCAGATTTAGGACCTTCCACTCTCATCCTGCCTCTCTTCAATAGCAACACAGTTATTGCTTATTTTAAATATTGAGACTTTTAAAGAGCAGCTTTCACATCAGAGAAATTTGAAAAAAACTAACTGTATATAAACAGTAATTTGCTTTGTAATAATTCCAAGAGGGGGGAAAACCCCAGAACATTTCTAGTAGATGAGTGACTGAATAAGGAATTTCCTGCTCATCAATACCAATATTCTGTCAGTTCTGGAGGCTGCAGTAAAGTCACTGTCCTGCTACAACATAATAATGTACTACTATGAAAAAGTTGTTACAATTCAGACTTTCATGGAAGATAAGAAAGTTGCAGTAGTTTGACTTCTTGCAGACCTTTCCCCTATGCCCATCTTGCTACCAAAATCCCAGAATGTCATGCTATAATTATGTTATATCTACAAGGAAGCAGAAAGTAAATGGCAAAAACTGTCCCTTACTGTCCTTATTAAATCCATTCACATTCCTCAGGGTGTATCCCAACATTGAAGAGAGAAACAAAATATAAGTAGTGGTATACAGATTTAAAAAAGGATGATGACAACAAACTATCTCAAACGGACAATTTTTTCCTTGCCATGTTTCTTTTTACCATCTATATACATGAAACATCGTTACACATTCTGCTGATGTGGTTTAATAAAAACTAGTCCTACCCTAACCAAGGTATGAAATATGACTAAACATGACTAATTAAGGGTATGTTTACAATACAATTAGACACCTGTGGCTAGCCCATTCTCAGGCTCACGGGATTTGGGTCTAAGCTGTTAATTGCATCTGATTTGGGTTTAGGCTGTAGCCCAAGCTCTGGGACCCTGCCATCTTGCTGGATCCGAGAACCCAGGCTCCAGCCCAAGTTCAAAAGTTAACACCTTAACAAAGCAACCTTTCCCAAGCCTGAGTCAGCTGCAACAGGTAAGCCATATAATTTTAAATTGTAGTGTAAATATACCCATAGACTTATGGTCTGCAACAAATATGTAGCCATGACTTGTAGCTGCTCCATATGTTGTCCCCTGAATTGAGTTCTTTCTACTCAAAGGCTACGTCTACACTGGAAGGTTTTTGTGCAAAAACCGGTGGCGCGTCCATACCTCAAGTGCGTTTTTGTTCAAGTAAATTGGCAGAACAGAGGGCTTTTGCCGGTAGAGTTATTCCTCTCCCCACGAGGAATAACTCCTTTTTGCACTACAGCTCTTGCACAAAAAGGCAGGTGTGGATGCTTCGGAGGGGTTTTTGCACAAGAAACCCCTATCAGCAAAAGCACAGGTGATCTGATGGCCATTCTGTGAACAGCCATCAGAGCTTTCTTGCACAAGAGCATCCATGCAGTATGGATGTTCTCTTGTGCAAAAGCACATACCGTATTTTCCGGCGTATAAGACGACTTTTGATGTTAAAAAACATCCCCCAAAAATCGGGGGTCGTCTTATACGCCGGGTATGCGGCTTTGCAAAGCCTCGGGGGCAAGCTGGTGGCGGGACAGCCCCGATGCGCCTGGGATGCCCCGCCGCCGGAGCCCCTCCGCGGCTTTGCAAAGCCTCGGGGGAAGCTGGCGGCGGGACAGCCCCAGCGCACCTGGGATGCCCCGCCACCGGCTTCCCCCGAGGCTTTGCAAAGCCGCGGAAGGGCTCCGGCGGCGGGGCAGCCCAGGCGCGGCGGGGCAGCCCAGGCGCGCCGGGGCTGTCCCGCTGCCGGGGCGTCTTCAGAGGCTTTGCTCCCGGTGTCCCTGGTCTGCTGGAGACGGTTCCCAGCAGACCAGAGGCACCGGGAGCAAAGCCGAAGCGGCGGCGGGGTGCCGCGCTTCTGAGGCTTTGCTCTGGCAAAGCCTCAGAGGCGCGGGACCGGCCGCTGCTGCGGCTTTGCTCCCGGTGCCTCTGGTCTGCTGGGGACAGTCTCCAGCAGACCAGGGACACCGGGAGCAAAGCCGGGGAGGCGGAGGGGCGCTGGGGTATAAGACGAAACCTCTATCTTTTAACTAAAAAATTAGGGGGTCGTCTTATACGCCTAGTAGCCTTCTACGCTGGAAAATACGGTAGCTTTTATGATGCGCTTTGAAATCTGGACACGCTTTTGTGCAAGAAGTTTTTGTGGAAGATCTCTTCTGCAAAAGGCTTCTTGCACAAAAACCCTACAGTGTAGATGCAGTCAAGTTAATCAATCCTTTGAAAGGTTGGGCCAAAGAATACTCCAAAGATTTAATTCAGAGGTTCAAAGCTCTTCTTATTCATGACTTACTTTGGATCAACTGCAACATAAATGCTCTCATCCAATAACCAACCCACCATGCCTCAAAAGTACAGCTGCAGCTTTTCTGCCACCCCTTCTCCCTACAACCTGCTAAGCCCCTTTGTTTAGTCTCTCCATTCTCCTCCCACACACAAAACTGTGTCTCCTTCCCATTCCTTCCACTCAATCAGCTGTGTACCAAGGGCATCAATTGATGCCACCCGAAGCTAAAGAGGAACTTCACAGGAACAGGAATTGGGGATAGCAAGTTGCTCCCAGAACCCACAGTCATGTACATAAGGTACTGTGGGAACAGTGAGAGAGAAAGTGGGCACTGTGAAAGGAGCTGGAGGCCGCTTTTGTCATAGCAGAATTATGGGATTTGGATTGAGGAATGAGAAATGGGAGGAAGGGGCATTTCTCACTTCTGCTTCTCTCTGTGCTCTGAAAACACTAAAATAGGATGCATCCGAGTTTTATTAGCAAAATAGGGAAAGAGGGGAGAAAGACGGCAACCAGTATCTGAGGAGTTGGACTGACAAGTAAACTGCTATTACACAACAAATGTCCTATTCACTGAGAGTGAAAGGGGCAAAGAACTTAAAAAAAACTTGTGAAGAATAAGGGATATAAACAGGGCTTGACAAACCCCAGCGAGAGCTACTCGCCAGCCCTGCACTGCGCATGCACCAGACCAGCACTGTGCATGCGCGAAGCACCAGTGAATGGAGCGCATAGAGCGACTGGCTGAAATCTACTCACCATGGGCGAGTAGATTCCGTGGTTTGTCGAGCCCTAGATATGAATTTTGAATAAGTTAGAAAGTTATACTTTGTGTGAAAGCTGTTCTTTAATGTTTCTAGAAGTCAGGACATTTGGATCTCCGTAACAGTTAGACAGTCACCTACCAGGGATACATTTGATAATAGGGATGTTTGATGTCGAATAATTTAATAATTGAGTAACTACATCAGAATTTAGCGGTTACACAATTATTCAATAGTCCCCGGGGGCAGGGAGGACAGCCAGTGCGTGCTCAGAGAGCCCCCTGCAATCCTACGCTGCTGCCTCTACACCAGGCAGCAGTGCAGGGTATCAGGAGGTAGACTGGCTGCCTTCCACACCTGTCCATGGGGGCCCAAGCTCCCTGCAAATAGAGGCTGTACCAGCATCCCACAGACCAGCCTCTGTCTGCGGCAAGCCTGGGTCCACCTGTGGGGAGGCTGCTCCATGGCTGCCACCCCTGGCCGTGGAGGGAGGGGAAGGAGGACAGGCTCACTGCCGACAGAGGCTGCTCCAAAGCAGCCTACCTTACACCCTCCCCCATGGCAACGGGGGCGGGGGGCAGCTCTGCAGAGATGGTGCACATGGGGAGCCAAAAGCTGGCTCCTCCTGAGCACCGGCTCCTGCCTCCTCTTTCTGTTGCTTCTCTGGGAGGCAGTGGGGGGAGGGGGGGGCACGGAGAGGTGGCTCTTCAGACCCAGCTTAAAAGCCGCCCCCCCCCCCCCACTTGCAAAGGCAGCAAGGGGGGGAACATGTGTCGTCGATACCGATTAACTTATAAACCTAAACTTATCAGTTAATTTTTTAGTTGACTGTACACATTGGTATCCCTATTAGATAATACTTAATCCTGTCTTGACTCCAGGGGACTAGAAGGCCTCTTGAGGCACTTTCCAGTCCTATGATATACTGCAGGGATGAATAACTCATGTCTTCTACAGTACTGCCTAATTCACTAATCCTGATTTCTACAACAAATCCAGTAAACAGATGACATTGTTTTAGCACTGAATATACTGTAGTATGCCCTGCCTTTGGACAGTAGGGTGTGTGGTGATATGGTGATTATGCCTGTGTTATGGTCTGGACCTCCATGTCCTTCAGAAAGAGAATAAAAGCATTTAATCTCTCCTGTTATGACAGCAAATCTGCTTGAATGATGTGTCCTATGACACTGATGGAAGTGTTACATTTGAGATCCCAGTGGGAAATAAAATTGTTCTGCACTGGATCACAGCAGTTGTTCTAAATGACAAATATGCCTTCATACTAGTAATGTGGATAAAATTTAACTATAAGGGTAAAAATATCCCTACCCTACATTCTCAAGTCTAACCCTGTCTAGAAACAGAATTTAATCATCAACTGTTAATCACTCTTAAACTAAATGCAGTTTATCAATTTTAAGGAAAGAGGCCTACTTATAACATGATAAATACTCAGATAATCACAGTTAACATCTTTATTTCCAACATTCCATTGATTGTCTATCTCGACAGTCATTTTTTTAAACTGACTTTGTTAAACTGGCAATTTATCTTTATTGAAACATTCCATTATTTCATTAAACGGCATTTCCAACTTTTGTGTTATGTATTGCAAACTAGGACTTTAAAAAAAACTCACACTAAATTTTATACTACCTTAAACTAAGTATATTAGACAATTCAAAGTAATTTCAAATGTTACTTAATAATGAAGTGTTTTGTCTATGCTTACTGATAACTTGAAAGTGTGATTTAATTTGAAAAAATATTGTTTGAAAGAAACTGAATGGCACCAGTCTTACCACAATCATTTCAGACGGCTCTAAAACAATGCATTCACAGCCACGCCTGAAGCTTCCTGCAGAACGCTTGCCAAAACTGAGGAAGAAAAACACCTAATCAGAACAAAATCAAAACTGTAATACAACTCAAGAAAGTATTTAAAACCTCTTCCCAGACACTTAAAATTTTATGTGAAAAATACACATGCCCAGAACAAAACTTTCATGCAGATTTTTCTGCCTCTGATTAACTGAAAACAAATTCTGATATATTTTCAATTTGTAGAATTTAGGAAGAATTCTTTGTATAGCACCTGGAACAACAAGGACTCCTGTCGGCTATGAAAGCTATAGTAGCAATAATAATTGTAGATGTTAAAAGTTACATTGATACATATGCAAATAACTAAATCAGTTCCAATTAAGCTCTCTATATGGCTCATTTTGAAATTTATTGCACACTATAAAATAATAACAACTAGCTCTGAAACGGGCAATTATATTCTGTGGGTATTACAATATACATTGTTTAATTTATGTTTATAAAGAGTTGCCAACAGTATTAATGCACAAAAATTACACTGGTATCAAAAGCTTCAGAGGGGTAAGCCAACTTAGTCTATAACAGAAAAAACTTAAAACACAACCAATAGTCTAGTAGTAGCACTTTAAAGACTAACAGAACAGGTAGATGGTATGATGAGCTTTCGTGGGCACAGCCCACTTCTTCAGATACTCTAACACCTCTCTCCTTTATAGTTAAATATTATGTGCTATATTTAAAGCACGGGTGGAGAACCTAAGGCCCCGGGACTGGATGCAGCCCCCAGCTTGCCTAGATTCAGCCACTGAGGCTTGGAGCTCCTCCCCTCGCACAGCATTGGGGAGCCCATGCTCGTGCTCCAGACCCACTGACATCCCCCTGCAGACTAGAGCACACAAAATCTTCTAGCCTGGGCCCCCCTAGACTCTGGTGTGTGAGGGGAATGTGGGGAGTGTCTCTTCTCAGTCAGGGACCATGTCAGTGAGGGTTGTTTTTTCCACCCTTTTGCTTCTCACTTGTGCAGCTCTTGACTGATTTTTCTGTGGGTCAGAGACCTCTGACCCAAAAATGGTTCCCCACCCCTTAGAGCTGAATGGATGAGGTTAAAAAGCTATTCACCACTATACCACATACATTCTCCTTTGCTTTCTACAGGAAAAAAAACCACTGACTGAAATGAGAAACAGTTTAAATATTTGCCTATTTAAAGGAATACATAGATTGGGGTGGGGAACCTTTTTTCTGTCGGGGCAGCTGATCCACAGAAAAATAAGTTGGGGGCCACGCACAAGCAACACAAAAAACACAAAAAACAAATCATCCTCAACTCTTCACGGCTCCTAATGCCAAAAGCAAAATCATCCTCACTCTCACTTAACTCCACTTCAGCCCCGTGGGGGATGGAGGATCTAGGCTTCCCCTGCAATGAAGCAAGTCGGTGCTCATGCTCCAGTCCAGCATGGGGACACACTGAGTCTCCAAGCTTGCTCCCGTATTGATGTTAGCCAGCACTTGCATTCCAGCCCCACAGAGATGGGGCAAGGGGGAGTTGAGGATATGCTGAGGCTTAGGGCTTCCAGCCCACAATGTAAAACTTGCCATGGGCCAGATCAAATTATGACAGGGCCAGATGCAGCCTATGGGTTGTAGGTCCTCCACCCCTGCATACCACCTTACAATGCTACATGACGACATTAGGGATGTAAAGGGTTAAGCGGTTAACCAGTGGCCCCGCTGAGCAGGAGCAGTCCACCACCCAACACAAGTGGGAGCTGCTCAAGCCCAGCAATGAAGTTGCACGTGGTGACAAAATGTCAGATTATATTAACACATTGTGAGATGTATATGAAAAACCTGCAAATGGTTGTACTTCTGATAGCAATCATATATTTCACTATAATTACATATGCAGTATAAAAAGATAATATATGCCATTTAACACTGATCCACTGTGCTAAAAGTAAATTTGACTCTTTACTCTTTCTGCTGCCTAACCCCAGGATTATAGAACGGGATATGGTAAAATGAGGATATCTGTTCCACATCCTACATTCCTGCACTGGACATAGATTGTCCAGATTCTAGGAACTGTCCTTGATATTCAAACCAATTACTCTACCGGTTTGATGTACAAGTTCCTTGAACTTAAGTGATCCAGCCACAGTTGTCTAACTGTATTGAATCCTTTTATAGGACATGAATTCTGACAACATCTTTGATGGTGGTCTCACATATTAAAAAACGTGATGTATGCATAGCCAGTACAAAATTAGCTATCCAAATTGACAAATACACTGTGACAAAATACTACAGTGACAAGCGTCAGAGAAATACCTATAAAACATCTATCAATGAGGACAAAATGAAGGCCCAGAGGCCCACAGTAGTAAAGCTGGCTTTTTAAGCTTTTGTACTCAGTTTTATCCAACAAAAACATTTTCAATAAGCTCTCTCAAAAACCGTGTCAAAAGAGTCAATAAATGTAAATGGGGAAAGGGGGATTCAAGACATTTTGGGGAAAGGATGTAAAAAAAAATCAAGCTTATTATCCCACCCTTAAAAACAGAGTCACTTATGTACCTCCAGCCTTGGAGACTGCACATATTTCTCTATTAAATGATGCTGATTTGCATCATTTACTGTTCTTGTTAAAAAAAAATCCCCGAAAACACAGTGTTTGCCAAGTAATACTTTCTTAATTTCTCACAATTTCATAATGAGGCCAACTAGGAACTTAATATGTCATTCTTAATGGTATTTTTAGTGAATCTACAACTACCCTCCCACCCTGCAGGGTGATTAGTAAAGAATGAAAAATTTCACTTTTTTGTGGCTCAAATGGTGATTCATGCACAACAGCATTTCAATAGCTTGCAAAGAAGGCAGTTAAATATTGTAAAGCAATACCAGCTGTGCTCCTTCACCATAACAATGCACACATTTAATGGTACATGAAACTTTTACAATAGGAAAAGGTTTTCCAAAATACGGAGCCTTTTAAAAGATTCAGTAATACAAAAAAAATCTAAAATCTGCTCAGTGAAATGCATACATTTCCAGAGGCAAAGATAAGTATTCTTCTATTACCTAATACTAAAAGAATGTGTGCTGCCTTACTCATCAATGCATTCTTGATTTTCATTCAAATTATAACTTACCTTAAAAGGTAGAAAAGTAAACCATTACTTCATTAGACCTTGGAAAAATACTTTAGAATCTAAAACTACTTGATTTTTGTCATCTCTACACCAATAAAAAGAACAGCTACATAAAAAATCTTCAGGAAATAAAATCACCTAATCGACTGATTGTAAACAAGACAGACTTTGTGGTGGCAAGAATGCAACTTTGTATACAAACTGGAAGAAAAACACACAAGGTAAGAGCTTTGTTTACTTATTATACCAGAAAAAACGAGTTACATCTAACATAGTACAGTTTTTACTTGAGGTCAGAAATCTCTCTCTTGGAATAGGTTTTTTAACATAACCGTGAGGTAATTTTTCTGAATAGAGTAGAAAATTAAACAAATACTTATCTTTTCCTGCCACTCTTATCCCTCATCTTCTGAAGTATTTTTGCTGTCTCTTATGGATAGGAACTTTCAGTTTTCAACCACCGAATTTGGCCTGACATCACCCTCTTGCCTAATTTTCAAGTTTTAGGAAAGCAACACATTCCACAACTCACCGCTTACTTACTACATATCTGAATTACCTGCAAGAGTAACTCGCAGCAGAAAGGAGCAGTCAGTGCATTAAGGCTATGGTGATCATATTTTCTGAACCAAAATTAGCGACATGTTAGCCATGCCCCCATCCTCCATTAGCTACGCCCCCTGCCACACGAAATCCCACTGCTGGAGATAGAACTCCTGGTCATGTGTCCATCTTAACCCCTGAAATCAAGTGTGTCATGTGACCCCTCTAAGAACTCCTCCCACCATCCTCCACCAATAGGGATAGGTTCAGCCCCCACAGGATCCCCCCCCCCCAAACTAGCCTGCAACTGCATTAACCCAACTTGCATTGCATTAACTTGGGGGGGATAAGCTGGAGGAAGTATTCCCTCGAAGATTTTCCAAATGTGAGCGGAGTGAGTTTTGTCTTGAGCAACCAGTATTGAGTTCATATCCGCTTGTTCGGATGTGTGTCACTGTGGCACCCAAGTTACTAATGAATATTTTATAAACCTCTCCCTTTTCCCCTCTGCTGACATATCTCCCATCCTCCGTTGGTGTTTGCTGCTCCCCTCCCCTGCCCCTCCTCTGCTCTCCTGGCTCCAGCCCTTCTTTCTTCCCTCAGCCCTTTGGGGACATGCACCCCTCCCCATCCTGACTCCTGTACCAGCCCTTCTCTTCCCCTTGTGCCCACTCCTCCTCTAGCCCACTCCGATCATCTGGAGCTACTCCTCTCCATCCCCTCTCCTAACACCTCCCTCTACCCACCTGCCCTGCCTCTCTCCTCTGCCCTGTGTCTCCTGTCCGTCCCCTCCACGTGTCTGCCCTTCTGCTTTGCCCCCACAATCCCCTGGCACCTGCACCTTCTCTAACCCCTGCACCTTTCAGGTGCCTCCACCTTCCCTCACTGCCCCTGCTCTCCTTGCCCACTTTCATCCTGGTGCTCATCTCCTCACCACCCTCTGCCCCAGTTCTCCTCATGCTCCTCTGTGCCCTCACACATGACTTGCTCCATCCCCTGCCATCCTCATGACCATCCCTCCTTTCAACCTCTTTTCTCCTGGCACCCACTCCTCCCCTCTCCTCTTCCTCCCTCTTGCCCTCAGTGTTCCTCCCTTCTCCTCTCCCAGCCCCCATTGATACCTTCTCTCTCCTCCCCCCTCCTGCCCTTTTCCTTGTTGTCTCCTCTTGGCTCCCTAGCATTTGTCTCTCCTTCACTTTGCCTCTTGGTGCCTTCCCCTTTGTTCTACTACCCTGCCCCCCAATTCCTCAGCACAAGCCCCTTTCTCTCCTCACCCACCTCCCCCTTAGTTCTCCCCGTCTCTTCCCTCACCTTCAGCCTTCCAGCTTGCAGGGGCTGGAGCTGGGGCGTCCTAACTGGAATGGGCCTTGTGCAGCTGCCACTTGACTCCAGCTGGAGCTGGGGCTGCCAGTGGGGACCGGGACAGCAGTACTGCAAATAGCACCGTGGTCCCAGCTCTAGCTGGAATCAAGCAGCAGCTGTATGAGAAGCACTCTTGGACCTCACCACAGCAATTGCTGTACAAAAAGCAAGTGGAGGAGGCGGCGGTGCAGCCAGATTGGTCCATGTGTGGAAGAGGCATGTGGGGGGAAAGGGCAGGATGGGGCCAGGCAAGAGCTTGCAGGGTGGCAACGTGCACCGCACTGGAGCTCGGAGAATGCTCCAGGCTCCAGCTTCCAACCCAACCCTGGAAGTGGCCCTACTGCCGCTGGCAAAGCACCTAGGGACCACCTACATGGCCTACATAGGGGAGGGAGGCGTTGCACTAGTGTCTGCGAGGCTGTCCCAGAGCGGTGCCATTTCTAGCCAGATCCGGCAAAGCTTTCTGGGACATTTCCCTAGTTGATAAAGACTCCGAGACACAGCATTTAAATTTGGGACTGTCCAGCATTTAAATTTGGGAAAAAATGGGACATATGGTCAGGGTAATTAAGGCAGAAAGCAGGCACTGAATCATATCTATGAAAAAAAAATCCATAGATTTTTTTGCTTTCTAAAATGAACAATATCGTACTAACTACAGGATAGGATGTGAGGAGCTGACCATCAGCATGTTTGCCAAAGTTTCACTATTGCACTTAGAAATTGTCATTAATAAGTATACAGTTAAGATAGAATGAATTACATTCCTATCAGCAACAGAGAACATCTGTGTGGACTCCCCTGCACTTTTCATCCAAAGACCTCAAAGTATTTATTAAACCCCAAATGCTTCATGTTGTCTCAAAGAAGTACTGTATGCAAAGGATGGTTAAATAACAGCAAAAAAGAAATTAAGAGCCTTGACTATACCACTGATTTCTGTTCCTGTCAATATAACAGCAATTCCAATCTCCTGATTCCACATATACTTTTCTTGTAGATGTAGATTACAATTTTTCTAAAATATCTTCAACTAAAAATGAAATAAGCATATAGTTTTAATTATTCCAAGTAACTTTTAACCAGAATCTAGTAATTTAATGAAAAAAATGCTTAACTACCATTCTCTGAAGCACTAACACTTGATTTTCATAAGAATTGTGTGTTTGAAAATTAGTGCTGTGAAACTAGATTCTCCTCTGCATCTCTCCAGTTAATAAATAATAATAATAAATTATTATTATGGAAATATTCTAAGAAAAGAATAAGAGTAAGTCTAATTAGTGTCTTCCTTATTTCGCTCTCACAACATTCACATATTTATAATAAAAGAAGCCAAAAATTCAAGTATATGTTGAGCATTTCATGCTCACTACAGGCAGTCCCCGAGTTACATGTCGGATCCGTACTTACGAACAGGGCTTTTCTCGCCCCGAAGGACACGGGCGGCGGGACTGCCCAGACGCGCCGCAGTCCCGCCGCCCACGTCCTCCGGAGCGAGAAAAGCTGCTCCGCATCTCCCTGGTCTGCTGGGGGGTCCTCTGCGGCTTTGCTCCGCATCTCCCTGGTCTGCTCCCCTCCTCCCCCCAGCAGACCAGGGAGGACCCGGGCGGTGGGACCACGGCACATTTCGGTCCCACCGCCCGTGTCTCCATGGTCTGCTGGGGAGGGGAGGGGGGGGCGCAGCTAGTGTGCCTCCCCTCCTCCCCTCCCCCCAGCAGACCAGGCTTTTCTCGCAGACGTCTGTGGTAGAGCAGCTGGGGCACTGCCGGTTGGTCCCGCAGCGCCGCTCCTCGGCGCTACTGGACCAACCCGGCAGCACCCCAGCTGCTCTGCCCCAGGCGTCCCCAAGTCAGCCGCTGCTGAAACTGACCAGCGGCTGACTACAGGAAGCCCGAGGCAGAGTTGCTCTGCCCCGGGCTTCCTGGAATCAGCCACTGATCAGTTTCAGCAGCAGCTGACTTGGGGACACCTGGGGTAGAGCAGCTGGGGTGCTGCCGGGTTGGTCCCTGCAGCTCTGAGGTGCGGCGCTGCGGGGACCTACCCGGCAGCGCCTCAGCTGCTCTGTCCCAGGTGTCGAGATTCAGCTGCTGTTGAAACTGATCAGCGGCTGATTCCAGGAAGCCCGGGGCAGAGCAACTCTGCCTCGGGCTTTCTGTAGTTAGCCGCTGGTCAGTTTCAGCAGCGGCTGAATCTGGACGCCAGTTCTGACTTAAGTACAAATTCGACTTAAGTACAAACCTACAATCCCTATCTTGTACGTAACCCAGGGACTGCCTGTACTCGATATCCAAAAGAGCGAGATAATTATCCAGAAACCATGTTTCCTGCTTGTTATACTGGTCCTTATTGCTCGTTATTACATTGCTATAACAGACTGCAACTTCTGAGTCACTTTCAGTAGACTATTAAAAAGAAAATTTACAGATATCCCTTGTTTATGACTTCTAGAAATTAAATTTGTCTAACCTGCACTAGTCTTCATTAGCTTTCAAGAAGCAGCCCTGCTGCTATCTACACAAACCCATTCTCTGCAGCATTTCCCATTTTTTCCTCCCCCCACTCTTTCTGAACCTTAATTCATGCCTCTATGCTGCATGCACAGAGGAACAACATTCTTTTTAGTGATTAATTTCCTGCTTGGGTAACTCAACCACTTCTTCTCCCTGTAGATATGTGTTCTGTGTATCATATAGGGCTAGGCAGTGCTTCTACATACAAACTTTATGACCTCAGCCACTACCAAACCACTGCTTTTTATCAATTTCTACTAATTTATTCATTATCCTCTGACCATACAATAGTAAATATGAGTTTTGGAGTATCTGATCTCTTAAAAATCCCAAGGTCAAATCTTGTCATATGATCAACAAATTTACTCTTGCCACTAAAGCATGACAGACGTAAACTCCTAAACAAAACAGTCTGATTTCTGCCATGCTAACTTCCAAAATAAACTTAGAAATTTAAGCCAGCAACTTTAGTGACCTCTGGTTGAAACCAAGGAGATTGTTTCCAACCTGTCCCTCAGGTGCTGTTTGTGGGTGGAATTGATTCAGTGCAGTTTCTCCTTTCCCTACTGTTTTCTTCAACTGATGCCACATCTTCACTGCATTTCTTTTAAGGGTACTTTTTTAACCTAGGAATGACGCACACCTTTTTATTCTAGGTTAGACCTATCCTGGTCTACACTGCTAAAAAAGAAGTGTTTTTAACTTGGGCGTAACCCAAGCTATGTTTAAACAGTGTGCCTTTTAGCTACACAGATGTGCCATCACAAGCTGTAAGATAATATGTTGCTACTCTGTCAGCAGGAGAGGGGTTCCCTTTTTTGGTGGGAGAACATTTCCCAATGACAAAGTTCTGTCTACACTGGCACTTTTCAGCAGTAAAACTCTTGTCCATCAGGGATTTCCCCACGCATGCACGCACTTCCCCCAAGCAATAAAAGATGAAAGTTCAGTGGAGACATTGATGCACATGAGCTCACCAGGCACTGTAGTTTTACCGCATGGTATGCTTACCACAGTCAGCCCCAGGTGCAGATATAGGACAGACCTTGATGAGTTTCTCACTATAAATCTGAAGTGTCTGATCTTCAATAATACTACTTTTTTTTTTTTTTTTTTAAATCTTGGGACAGTTCATGCACATTTGTTACACACACTTTTTTTTAAGCAGTGAACACAAGGCTTTAGAGAAGAACACTAACAGTTAAAAATCCTACTATAGTCCAAAATTATGTTTTAATGCATTAGCTAGTTGAGGTGAATCTAGAAGAAAAAATGCAGCATTTTAACAGGGAGACAGCCCTCACTGAGGAGCACCAGAATGTTATGTGGGTAAATGGATTTGATACTGTTAGATTATGCCCCTAGTCTACGGAAAGAATTTGTGCGTCTATCTGTTTGCCCGTCCATGAGTCCGTTAAATAACTCCTCCTAAACGGTATGAGCTAGGCCCACCAAATTTTTATGCAGCTTCCTCTTATCATAACTTAAAACAATGTAAGGGTTTGGAAGGGTTTGGTTGTAACAACAATAGGATGTGCCTGGAATTCAATTGTTTCACACAACGGAAAAGGAAGGGTCTGGCAGAATGAACAGCTATACTGTCGAATGACCATGAGGAGCAGCACAGGAACAGAGGGGGGACCAGGACAGCTATAATCCTATTGGGCCGGCAGGGGTAGAGAAAAGGACAGCTATCTACTATATATTTCAGAGAGCTGGGAGACATGTATCCCTCCCCGATCTGTGTCCGCTGCAGTGGCCATGGACAGGCACTTTTCACCTGGCCCCAAGAGAAAAAGAGATTGTAAGGCCATAAGGGTTTGTTATGATCATAAAGTCAGACATCCAGCATAACACAAACCAAAGATTTGCCCCTAAGTAACACGTTTTATTAGAGCATATCTTTTACAATATTCGGGTAGGATTCAGCATCAGAAGGAAAAACACACACAGAATGGGCTTTAATATATACAGTAAAAGCCCAGTATGGGTCTTGGGTAATATTCTGCTCATTAACCCATGCTGCACTGTCCTCACTGCTATTGCTACTTGCATTTGCTAGATTCAAAGTAGATCGGGTAGGCTCGCCCAGGCTCATCCTTGCACTGCTTTGTAGTGTGGACATAATCAAGAACTGACTGATGCCCTGAAGCATATGAATTTCTCTTGTAAAGAATCGTATCAAATGAAAATGCCTATTTTTATCCAAATAACATGCTTAATCATTTTTTTAATCCTACTAAACTTAATCATTTTTTTAATCCTACTAATCCTACTAATATAGTTTAGAAGTGATTTTCCCAGGTTAACTCTACATCATGTTTTTAAAAGGTATTTTCTTTTGTATCGATTATATTCAAGACACCTTTCATTTTTATCCATCATTGAATATCCTTTTGGTTTTTCAATTACAATAATAGTTAACCTGGAAAGTTGTAAAACTCTTAAATCTACAGATGAAGTTCTCTATAAGTCTACATATTGTTTCTGCAAATCTATGGCAGACCATGGTCATTTCTCTACAGACTTCAAAACCAGTAGGTAACCTTGGAAACTATTCAAGCATCCGTGTCACACAACAGTGGTTTTTATGGCTGTTTCAAGTACTCTAAGAAGAGACTTATTTTATCGCAGTCTTAGTGATTTGTTAAAAAATGAATTAATCGTCTACATCTAGAAAGTAGTAGTTAGAGCAACCACAAAATTCCCACTTGAACAAGTAACTAAATACTGTAGCTGAGACTATAGCATACTAGAAGTCATCTACCCTCATCAGAATAAAATTGAGAAAGCAAGCTGTTAAGGTGCACTAAATAATTTAAGTCTTATTAAAAAGGGGGAAATTTTACACTACAGCAAACACAGAAAACATTTATAGAAAAAAAATTGACCTGAATTACTGGAAATATTTCTATTCTAATAAAAGCATTGATTCAAACAACCCATTTTCTGCCTGATCTTGAAATAAGAACATGACTTCTCTGCATGATAACAGTGTTACCATGGAAATATTGTGATGTCACAAAATAAGCTTTAGGAGAACTTACTGAAGGACAAATAGTAGTAGGAAAATATTACCTGAGAAGACAACCTCATCTGAACACGCATTCAGACAAATATACATTGAAACCTTTCCCCTCACTGTTTAAAAATTCTCTGCTACAGGAACATATTTTAATTTAAAGTTATATATTCAACTATTTTTAAAATCCTTTCCTCATTTAATAATTCGGAAGATAGAAATAAAAAGTGATCAATTTTTTTTCAAAACAAAGATTAAAATGACTAGGGACACAAAATTTCAATTAATTGGCTAATCAAACAGTTGATGCAATTTGCATAAAAAAAGAGAGGCGTTGAGCAGTGGTGGCTTTCCTGCTCTGCCTCCTAATTGGTGCAGCATTTTGTAGAGAGAGGTGCTTGATCCTGGTCTCCAGTTCAACACCTGGATTGACTTCTACTACTTGCTTTTGCAATCAAGTCTACTTACAGGACTCTCTCTTAGCTGTCACAGATGCAACTGGTATCCCTCCCACGTCCCCCCATAAAAACAGGAGACAAATCCTAAATCCTAAATCCTAAATCATTTTTTCAAATTTTGTTTACTCATGACCCTTTTTGAAGAAAATTGTTGATGCCCAACATAATTATATCTTTTAACTAGAGTGTGGGCTCTAGGGTGGGGCCAGAAATGAGGAGTTTGAGGTACAAGAAGGGGCTCAGGCTTGGGGCACCGAGTTGGGCACAAGCTTAATTCCAGCAACTCACTTTCTGCAGAGAAGTGGGGATTCTAAGGCTGGCTTCCTGCCTGTCCACACTGTGCCACAGAAGCAGCCAATAACGGGACTGAGTCATAGGCAGATGTGCGCAAGTGGCTCTGCGCACTGCTCTCACACATACAGCACCATCCTCCTTAGCTCCCATTGGCCAGGAATCAGACAACGGGAGTGTGGAGCTGGTGCTTAAGGGGAGGGAAGTGCGTGGAACCCTGTGGCTCCCGGCCCAGGAGCTAGATCCACTGCTGGCAAATTTGGGGTGCAGTGCAGTGCATGATGCCAAGACAGGCAGGAAGCTTGTCTGAGCAACTGCCACTAGTCATCTGGTCACACTATAGCAAAGCGATCCAGTGCCTGGCACTTCAAGACCAAATATGAGTCGCGACCTGTATTTTGAAAACCACTGCTCTAAATTATCCCACATCTCCTTTTCAAGAAGTTAAAGCCATGATGGCCTACTCCAAGTGAGCTGCAGGGTAGGATACATTGCAGGCCGGGAGAACGGCTCAGCTTTCTGCCCCGTCGCTCTCTAGGAGCAGCTGCTGCCGCTCCTGCCTGGAAGCGTTCCAGCAGGAGCAGCAGCAACTGCTCCTAGAGAGCAATGGAACAGCTGATGTTGCTCTGCCGGGGACGCTTTGTCCCGGCAGGAGCGGCATCAGCTGTTCCGTTGCTCTCTACAGTAGAGTCCGTATCATCCGACATATTTGGTAATCTGACCATGTGTCGGTCCCATTTAGGTCAGATGATAGGGACTCTACTGTACTTGGATTGCGTATGTTTATGTTATCATAATTAAAAATAATTCTATATGGACTCCCCCTGACGGTCGGAATTACAATCTGGATTTCTATATACACAGCTTCCGCAACAACGCACAGACTGACATTATTCACAAACGACAACAAGCGACACACAATCTTAGCCGCGCTGAACACCATGCCATCCAGAGTCTCAAAAACAACCTGGACATTGTAATCAAACCAGCTGACAAAGGGGGTGCTGTGGTCATTATGAATAAGGCCGACTATAACCAGGAGGCAACCAGACAACTCTCGAACACCACATTTTACAAACCTCTCCCCTCTGATCCCACCTTGGACTACCAAAAGAAACTACACTGTCTCCTTAAAAGCCTCCCCACAGCTACTCGGGAACAAATCCTCACAGAATCACCTTCTGACCCCCGACCAGGATTGTTCTATCTACTTCCCAAGATCCATAAACCTGGGCACCCCGGACGTCCCATCATCTCTGGTATTGGCACGCTCACTACTGGTCTATCCAGCTATGTAGACACTCTTCTCAAACCCTTCGTAACCAATACCCCCAGCTATCTCCGAGACACTACTGACTTCCTAAGGAAATTACAAAACATCGATAACCTCCCCAATAATACCATCCTTGCCACCATGGATGTAGAAGCTCTATATACCAACATCCCACATGAAGACGGATTACAAGCAATTAGAAACACTATCCCAGAGGACACTACTGCCAACCTGATAGCAGACCTATGTAACTTTGTTCTCACCCACAATTATTTCCGGTTTGAGAACAACTTATACCTCCAGATCAGCGGCACAGCCATGGGTACACGCATGGCCCCACAGTATGCTAACATCTTTATGGCTGACCTAGAACAACGTTTCCTCAACTCCCGTCCCCTTTCACCCCTCCTCTACCTACGGTACATCGATGACATCTTTATGATCTGGACACATGGCCAAGAAACACTGGAGATATTCCACAGAGATTTCAACAACCTACACCCCACCATCAACCTCAGCCTGGACCATTCTACACGAGAGATCCACTTCCTGGACACCACCGTACAAATCAACAATGGAAAATTAGACACCACTCTCTACAGAAAACCCACTGACTCATACAGTTACCTACATGCATCCAGCTCCCATCCAGAACACACCACACGATCCATCGTCTATAGCCAAGCCCTTCGATACAACCGCATCTGCTCTAACCCCACTGACAGAGACCAGAAGCTTCAGGATCTCTACCAAGCATTTATAAATCTCAACTACCCACCCAGAGAAACAAAAAAGCAAATTGAAAGAGCCAGACGAATACCTAGAAACCATCTACTTCAAGACAGACCCAAGAAAACCAACAATAGAACACCACTTGTCATCACCTACAACCCCCAACTTAAACCTGTCCAACACATTATCAAGAAACTACAGCCTATATTGGAACAGGATACCATACTCAAAGAGGCTCTGGGAGACAGACCCATAGTCTCCTATAGACAACCACCTAACCTCAAGATGATTCTTACCAACCACCACAGGACATACCACACTAATACCAACCCTGGTACCTTCCCTTGCAACAAACCCCGTTGCCAGCTTTGTCCACATATTCATTCTGCTGATACCATTATTGGACCTAACCAAGTGAGTTATAAGATCAAGAACACATATTCCTGCGCATCCAGAAATATAATCTACGCTATCATGTGCCGAAAGTGTCCGTCTGCTATGTACATTGGACAAACATCTCAGACACTTCGCCAAAGGATTAATGCCCACAAAACAGATATTAGACAAGATCACAAAGAGAAAACAGTTTCTTGCCACTTTAACCAGAAAGGACACTCTCTAAATGACTTAGCCACCTGCATTCTGCTACAAAGACCTTTTACATCTGCACTTGAAAGGGAATCCTCTGAACTGTCATTCATGTTAAAATTCGACACTTACCAACAAGGACTTAACAAGTCTTTGAACTTTCTCACCCATTATCAAGACAGTTTCCCCAATTATCACCTGTAATACCATTAACTCACAAACATCCCACTCTCCCTACCTTTAATATCAGCAATTCACAGACACTTACCTTCCTTCCTCCCCCTTCCCACCCCCCCGCATCCTCCTTCTGTTCTGCAATGTGATTTGTCCTTTTCATATTTGTTCATTTTTTTTAAATTGTATCCTTTGGTATATATGGTTGTGACTACTTTCTTCCACTATTTGATCTGAGGAAGTGGGTCTGGCCCACGAAAGCTCATCATCTAATAAACCATCTTGTTAGTCTTTAAAGTGCTACATTGTCCTGCATTTTGCTTCAACTATGTTATCAGGGCCTTACTGCTGCCATTTTCTCTAAACACCATTGTCTCCATCTGTATTTCACTTACCCAGTACCATCAGCATGCCTGTGATTATACAACATGAGTAATCTCTGCTCCCAAAAAGACTAGAGTCAGTTTTACAGACAATGAAATTTAGATGGCTAAAGGTAAATCTCCAAACAGTGACAATGATCCTTTTTTAAAATCTCTTTTACTGGGTTATTATTAATGGCTTCCTAGGCAGACAAGTGTTTCATAGAAGCAGCAAAACGGGATAGAATTTCAACTGGCCCAAAAAGAGATGGTCTTGTTCCAACCATAACAGTTTCCAACTTACTGTTTAGATTCCACTTTCTTTTATTTTTAATGGAGAGGTTTGTGAAGCTTTGCTTTCAGGAACCCTATTGTCTTTTCCTACCAATTCCAAAATCACAATTTGAGATTAAATCTCTCTCAGGGTGAAGAGTCCAAAGTGGCTTCGGGGTTGCTAACTGATCTTGCATCTCTAGATGGGATTCAATAATAGGTTGACATACTTAGCTTCTGAAGTGTGTACTTTCTGTAACTTTCCATGACCTTGCTTGTTGGACCAACAGCACAGCTCTCCATTCCCTCATTTAGTCAATATTATCCCTCCATGTGGGTGGATAGCCCTTCCATGTTTTACTTCTGTATAACTTTGCTGCTGTTATTCTCCCTTCCCAAAGGTCAATCAATGTGCAATTTTTTACACAGAGCTCACTTTGTTGTTCCTTTTGGGCAAATGCTGGCTAGTAGCTAGTCAGTTTCACTCAGATTCTGATCTTATCAGAATCGCTATGAAAGGACAATAAGTTTGATAATTAATACAACTGAAGTCCTCCTTTCAGTACTGAGCAAGTAATCTCTCAATGCTGGTTGCTGCAAGTAAAAATTAATTTTTACAATCCCAAACTAAAATTTAAAATCCTTATATTTAAATTAACCTATACTTTAACCAACTTCTTCTTAACCCATTTCATTACCTAGTTACTTTCTCAGTTGTACAAAAAGATAATTAGTTTCCTTTCTGTAATATTAATTTATCATAATGGAGGTACCTATACATCTAGGAATAATATCCAGACAAACTAGTTATGCCTACATATGAAAAACTGTCCCCAGTTTAACAAGTTTTTGCTTCAAAATCGTTAAACCTTGTGTTACCAGTAATCACTATAATGTTCCTTTTATTGCTCTCATAGGAAAGAAAACGTTATTCCAGGCTATCTTTCTTTAAACGAAACATATTTTAAAGTGCCTTAGTATCATTTCATGTTCTTTTTATTCATATCTAGCACAGATGTGTTATATTTTACAAAAGCAACAACAGCAAAATTGTGACATGCTGAAATTAAAAACTTATCCATGTAATCTATGAAGTGCCTAAAAACAAAATAAAATGGGTGTCCTGAAAAGTGTCTCAAAATATTTCTGAAACTGATATCAGAGGTTATTCAGAATCATTTTGCTCAATTTAAACAATTATATTTCCTCTTGTAAAATAACTGCTCTATTAGCAGTCTAATTTTAGATCCCCTTCAAAAACTTCATAACAACTGCCTACACGATGATTCCAGACAAACCCAAATCTATGACAAATACAAGAAATTAGCCAAGTAATATTGTTAAGATAGAAGGACAATAGAATTTTATATTTCAAATGTAAAATAAGTTTCGTTACTAAAATCATCATATTATCAAAACAAGATAATCACAACCTTAACCTCTACATTTTTGCTGTACGCCTTCTCCTATGTTTGTCTCCCACACTATAAAGTGCTAGGAGCTGTGACTTTCCCTCTGTTTGGCACAGTGTCTAATGGACTATGGTGCTACCAGAAATAAAGATTTCAACTATCATTGACTCAAAAAGTTTCTAAGTCTGTTATTTCAGTGGACACAATGTTTACTAAGTGTCAGTTCAATCTAAAATAAGGTGGTTTTTTTTTAATACTTACAGCCTTTCTATGCCACTTTTCATGTTAGACTATAAGCTCTTCAAGCTAAGGACTGCATCTGTGTTTCTGCTCAACTTATGCCTAGAACAACAGGTCTCCTAATTCCAGCTGTGGCCTTTGTGTGTGCCACCACCAAAATATTTTTTTTCCTGTTTTCAAACGTGTTAATTTTGTGCATTTATCAGTACTTTGAAGTATGGTCAAATTCCCTCTCTATGTGGGTCTTTCACACAAACAGAACAGACACATTTAGAAAATGAGAAAACTGGGAAAAAAAATGACAAGAAACACTAATGGTTTAGCCTGACTACTTTCTTTAAAATGGAACAGAATTCCATCTCAAGGTGTTCCTTTAAAATATACAGATGCTGAAATAGACATACCTGCTCCTTGGAAGAAACATAGACTCTTTGATGAATACTGACCCAGATAGAAGGATATACCAACAGGTGCCAATATCATCAGGGCTAGAATAAAGAGGAGAAAATTATGAGAAGCATAACTTAGATAGAAATTGCAAAAATCTGTTATGAAAAGCGTCTCAAAACCGTAAGTCTAAAACACATAGCAAACTATAAAAGAAAATTACTGTTTAATCATTTGCATCAAAATTTCTTAAACAATTCTAATTTCCCCTAAAAACACATCACCAAAACACCTTGAATTACTTAATAGTAAGTTTTAAGTTATGACAGTCACCTATGTGGTATCAGTTGGCCACAGTACACAACCACAGTAGCCCAATAAAATGAAGCTGAACTGAATCAGTCTTTAAGCATTTCCTGACTCTGTTGTTTGCTAATTAATTGTTATCGGCCCCGTTTGACTATCTATCTTTAGGAAAGACTCAGCTTTCCCTTGATATATATTTTTACCCACTGCCTTTCCTTGTCCCCCCTCCCAATTTTCCTTTCTTCCACGCCCCCTCCCATCTCCCTTATTTATTTTGGTCCTAGACATCCAACACTCCGGTCAGCTGAAGAAGTAGGCTATGCCCACGAAAGCTCATGATACTATCTACATGTTTTGTTAGTCTACAAAGTGCTACCTGACTATTTGTTGTTTTTTTGGATTATAAAAGATCAAACACAGAATCAAGCTTATGCTTTGTATTCTGCAGAATCACGTACCTCCTTGTTGAAGGACAGAACACCTTGCCTTCAACATGAGCTCCTTCCCCATTTCTGGACTGTTCCTCATGCCCACCCCCTTATCCAAAAAGATTTACTCATTTCATGGCTCCATCTTGCAAACCCAGAGTGCAGACACAGAACTCACATTTCAAGAGCACCTTCGCCCATTTGTCAGCCCACCCACACCAAACATTTGTGGGCTCCCTGTATGTATGTGGTGCTACTTTATGCTGCTGTTCTATGCTTCTTCCTAGCACAAGGGAGGGGGCAGCAGGGAAAGGCATCTTATTTTTTTGGCCATCAGGACAAGTGACAGTGATTAGCTACTAGCCAGAAAGGAGGAACAGGTTGCAATTTGCTTCCCTCAGTCAGACCTAGCTTATATCTCAGCTGGTCCAGACAGCCCTCCTTTCTGTTCAACATAACCATCCCTTCAGAACCTCCAAGAAACAAATATGTCTGTGACATCTACACAGGGAATTAAACTACTTTCAAAAGGTTTACAGGGAATAACCACATTGGAACAGCAAGTTGTTTGTGACACCTTAATTGGTGTAGGCTAGGCTGTGATTTTTCATTCTTTGCTTCTGCAGGTTTTACAACTCCTACTGCTTGTTGCCCAGATGTTCAGTAATAGTTCACCCTTGCTTGAATCCAGTCAATAAATGTACATAACATTTTCATCAAAAATCAAAATTACTGGGGCACATTCTTAAGAATGTAGAATTAATCATTCTATAGCACTTCCTACTTCATTATTTTAATTACAAGCCTCAAGTTTTTAGCAACAATTAGCTTGTTAAAACTTCAAGCAAGCCTAGCCCACGTATCTTTTAACAAAAGGTGACAGCATAGTTATTAAAATCCAATATTTAAGCTAAGTAAGCTATTTACAGCTAGCTGCACATCTCATTTTTAAAAGCAAAGCTGCAAGTACATTAAGTGACAATGTCCTCAAAAGCAAATGCCAAGATATCATAGTGATGAGTGCTGTAGAAATGCATGTAGTCATTTTTAAAGGGAAAGGATGATGAGAGAGACAAAAAAAGCATCAGAAAAATGGCTGGAAATGACTAAAAGCATATTAACCTTCATACTTAGGAATGTAATTTCCTTTCAGCTCTTCTCTCAACGTATAGCCATAATAGAAATAAGTCACTTTTAACAGATTTTAAAATGTAACTGTTTGCCATGAAGAGACATCACGTACATGGATGAACAACAAATAGATCACAACCTCATTTTCCTCAGCAACCAAGTATAGAACAATTGTAGCCAAAACAGTTTTCTAATATTCTAACCAAACGTGCCACACCAATGTATTACTGGACACAATAACTTCTCCTGAAGGACAAATTCCTAATGGGAGCCAAAGAAGAGCATCCTCACAAGGCATACGAACAGAATGTAGGATGTCTGTCAATGGCCAACATGTTGTGCAAGGGGGATTTATTTAAATCATTGACTTAAATCACGATTTAAAACCACTAAAAAAAATGACTGATTTCAATCAAGTTTCTCACTGATACTTCTTCACATTTCTTCAAACAATGGTGCAAATCTGATCACTAAAACATATTAATTTACAGCCCAGCACAGCATTTTACAACATCTAAGGTGGTATACTATGTGTGTTTTTTAGACAACTTGATTTTTATTAATTTAGGTAATAACAACAGGAGATTCCCAAACCTGCACCGTCCTTTGTGGGAGATGAATCTAAGGAACTGTCCTGGATTGAAGTGTCATTAGAGGAGGTTTTGGAACAAACAGAAAAACTTAACGTTAACAAATCACTGGGACCAGATGGCATTCACCCAAGGGTTCTAAAAAACTCAAATGGGAAATGAAGAACTGTTAACTGTGGTTCGTAATCTATCCTTTAAATCGACTTCCATACCTACTTACTGAAAGATAGCTAACGTGACCCCAATATTTAAATTACAGACTGGTAAGTCTAATGTCGGTACCGGGCAAATTAGTCGAAACAATAGTTAAGAATAAAATTGTTAGGCACAAAGAATAATTTGTTGGGCAAAAGTCAACATGGTTTCTGTAAAGGGAAATCATGTCTTACTAATCTGTTAGAGTTCTTTGAAGGGGTTAACAAACATGTGGACAAGGAGAATCCAGTAGATATAGTATTTTTAGATTTTCAGAAAGCCTTTGACAAAGTTCCTCACCAAAGGCTCTTGTGTGAACTACATTGTCATGAGGTAAGAGGGAAGGTTCCTTCATGGACTGGTTAAAAGACAGGAAACAAAGGGTAGGAATAAATGGTAAATTTTCAGAATGGAGAGGGGTAACTAGTGCTGTCCCCCGAAGGTCAGTTCTAGGACCAATCCTATTCAACTTATTCATAAAAGATCTAGAGAAAGGGGCAAGCAGTGAGGTAGTAAAGTTTGTGGATGACACTAAACTGTTCAAGACAGTCAAGACAGAAGCAGACTGTGAAGAACTTCAAAAAGATCTCACAAAACTAAGTGACTGGGCAACAAAATGGCAAATGAAATTTAATGTGGATAAGCGTAAAGGAATGCACGTTGGAAAAAATAACCCCAATTATACATATAGTATTATGGGGGATAATTTTGCTATGACAAATCACGAAAGAGATTTTGGAATTATCGTGGATAGTTTTCTGAAAACGTCCACTCAGTGTGCTGCGGCAATCAAAAAGGCAAATAGAATGTTAGGAATTATTAAGAAAGGGATAGAAAGTAAGACACAGGATATCTTACTGCCCCTGTATACAACTATGGTACACCCACATCTTGAGTACTGTGTACAGATGTGGTCTCCTCACCTCAAAAAAGATATTTTGGCCTTGGAAAGGGTTCAGAAAAGGGCAACTAAAATGATTAGGGGTTTGGAACGGGTCCCATATGAGTAGAGACTAAAGCGACTGAGACTTTTCAGTTTGGAAAAGAGGAGACAGAGAGGGGATATGATAGAGGTATATAAAATCATGAGTGGTGTGGAGAGGGTGAATAAAGAAAAGTTATTCATTAGTCCCCATAATATAAGGACTAGAGGACATCAAATGAAATTAATGGGTAGCGGGTTTAAAATTAATAAGCGAAAGTTCTTCTTCACACAGCGCATAGTCAACCTGTGGAACTCCTTGCCAGAGGAGGCTGCGAAGGCTAGAACTATAACAGAGTTTAAAGAGAAGCTAGATAAATTCATGGAGGTTAGGTCCATAAAAGACTATTAGCCAGGGGGTAGGAATGGTGTCCCTGGCCTCTGTTTGTCAGAGGCTGGAGATGGATGGCACGAGACAAATTGCTTGATCACTGTCTTCGGTCCACTCCCTCTGGGGCACCTGGTGCTGGCCACTGTCGGCAGACAGGCTACTGGGCTAGATGGACCTTCAGTCTGACCCAGTACGGCCATTCATATGTTCTTATGTTCTAGTACACAATACTCATTGCCTGTATCAAGCTGCAGATGTAGTAGCAATACCTTAAGATTGATAAGAACTATATCATACACAGAAACACAGTAACGGTTATATTTTATTAAACTAAATCTTAAATGTTACATAAATGTTTCACATTTGCAATTAGCTTTCATCTTCCTCACTCACACTGTCATTTTGATGCAAATCTGATTAGAAGTTACCAAAAAAAACCTAAGAGTGATTGTGCTTAGAGAGCACTTAACTGTATAGTAAGCCCTTTTGAAAACAAGTATATGATGGGGTTCCTTTGAGAAAGCTGAGTTATGCTGAAGTAAAATAGGGAATAGATATTTGGCATCACAATTATGGTCTGTGACCATATTGTTTCAAAAAGATAGGCACGTATTATGCAATATAAAATAAGAAAATTATACTCAGTGGCAACTGGCAACTCTAGATTTTGCCTATCCAGCTTTCTGTTGAAAGATAGATTTTGAATCTAGTTAATTAAACAAGCCATAAGGATTTGCCAACCTAAATTTTTATTTTATGAAACATCTAACATTGCAAGCAACTCAGGAATTTATCTATCTGTTAGACCACACTTATACTAAAAGACATGGAGAGAGTCTTGAAGAATGATGCATTGCATAGTTGATCCACATTCTTTTACAGATATATCCACATCTTTATCCACATATTTTTCCTCTCAGTGAGAAGTTTTCCTTATGATGTTTCCTTCTTGCAACTATGCCCTGCATCATCTTACACTGCTTACACTTAATACATTTTCCTTCTTTACCCAGGGAATGAATTTCTTCAAAATATTTCTAGATAAGGGATCTCTTACATCCAGAAGCCAGGACTGTTTTTTCTGTGGCAAAAATGTGGGGCAATATAGTAAGCTGTATATGTGCTAGGTAATGTCTTCCCTTTTTCTTTCCAGTACATTCCACTGTTCCTTTCTTTTTCTACCTCCATCCTTTCCTATATACTGTTTCTCTCACTTAACACAATGCCTTAACTAACTGTGCCATGCTTGGCTCAGGTCCACCACCACATGAGCACACAACAAAAGAGAATCATATCCAATCTGTGTCTGCCTTGCACAGGTTAGTCTACTGAGAAAAGATAACTGAAAGCCCAGAACTTTCAAGAAGTAAGAGCAGTTATGTGGTTGATACAATTTGTATTGACTACATGATTAGTCAATAAGGGGGCCGCTCTGCAGAGGGGATAGTTCCCAGAACTAGCTCAAGCTGGGACCGAGCAATCTCAGCTCGCGCCAGCTCTAGACTGCTGTGCCTCTGCGTTTTAAATGTGGTAAGAACCGCCAGGCAGGCTCTTAATACATTTAAAATGCAGGGCCACAGTAGTGACCCAGGCTGGCCATGGGCAGGAGCTGCTCCAGCCTCCCCTTTCCTCCTCCCCTGCTGACTCTGACAGATGCAGCAGGGGGAGTGCAGGCGGCACTGTGGAGACAGTGCTGGAGGAAATCCGCTTTTAAGCCAGCTCCCCCAGCACCAGTTCCTGTTCCCCCCTTTACTGCCTCTTAAGCAGGCAAATGCGTCTCAAAAAACATCAAGTTTTGAGAACAACATTTTGGAACAGAGCAGGAGAGGAATAAGTATGGATTTGGGAAGCAAACAGCTCCCAAACTCAAGGTGCATCTACACTGCTACATTATTTCAAAATCACTAGTATTATTCCAAAATAACTTAGTCCGCATCTACACAGCAGGTAGTTATTTCGAAAACATGTCAAATTATCATCAAGCTGGAGGACTTCTTACTCCAATTCCTGTAACCCCCATTGTACGAGGAGTAAGGGAAGTCGGAGGAAGAGTGTTGTATTTCAAAATAAGTGCTGTGTAGACACTTCCTATTTTGAAATAAGCTATTTCAAAATAAACTACACAATTGACATAGCTTAATTGCGTAGCTTATTTCGAGTTAAGCTCTGCAGTCTAGACGCACCCTCTGATACGTCTAGCTAATTTGCTTACCCCATGATTGTGAAATGCAGAAGGCATTAGCTGCCAAAAACTTCTGCTTCCCATTACAACTTCTACAACACAAATTACATATTGATATAAATCTGCTGCAGTCTGAATGTTGGAACATTGTAAAATTGAGTTTAACAAAAAGACGCAATGGCCATTTTGCTGATTTAATTCATGCTTTATATTCAAAAAAGTGTGATTTTATTTTAAATCAAGTTATTGTGGAATTTCCATTCTATTGTATCACAACACTGCAGGCAGTATGGGGCTTGCTGAAAAAAATAGATTCAACTTGACAAGGTGAATATGCAAGGCCTTGATTTACAGGAATTATGCACTTATAGAAAACTTCAGCGTCAGGGTTCTAAGCTGCTTTCCATTAGATGCACAACTATAGTAACCTCTCCAACTTTCTTAAAGAAGTCCTTTTTTCTTGAATATGAAATCTAGCTTGAGGAAAGATTTTTTTGTTTGTTTTCACCTGAAAAGCTTTTGTTAAATCAGAGACATTATTTCTGAAACATGGAACTCTGAGACATGACTTTGTGAACTTGTCTTATAAGTAACTGTTCTCCACTCTAAGATGCTTTTATTCAACAATCCCTGATGACATCAAAAGTGTACTTCTAACTTCTGATAAAACCAGATGTGTTTCTCTCTGGCTTATTTACATTTTCTAATATATGAATCGTCTCCCAGTTACAGTGATATTCATAAAGCTTAAAAGGTTGGCAGAGTTGATAAAGCTCTGCCAACATATGTTTGAGCTCATAAACACCACTGATCACACAGCTGTGTTTCAAGGAGGTTGTAGACCAGGAGTTGGCAAACCTTCCGAAGTAGCATGCTAAGATTTAACCCTCCTGTCCTGGGCCATGCTGCTCTCTCAGGATGGGGGCAAAGGCTTTCTCCACTGCGCGCCCCGTGGACCACCTGGATTAATGCAAACCTTTCCGCAGACTACCAGTAGCTAATGGAAACTCACTTTTAATTATATAATTATGCCCGAGCCATTTTGCTAGTGCTGCAGCTGGGAAGAATGGTTTAATTTAAATTATTAAACAGATTAAGCATTTATAACTTTCTCATGTTACTTTATCAAACTTCATTTTAAATAAAGTAAAATATTATGTCCAACGCAAAAGGTTTCGATGTTTTCTTTATTTATGGCAGGGGTGCAGAACCTTTTTTGGGCCGGTTCACTGACCCACAGAAAAATCAGTTGGGGACCACATATGTGAGAAGCAAAAAAAAAAATCATCTCAAAACCCCCTAACTTCACTGATGTGGTCCCCAACTGAGACACCTCACTCCTCTGGCACTCCGGGCCCCACAGGGTTAGAGGAAGGGACAGGCAGGACTGAGGTTCAGGGCTTCCCAAAGACCAGAGTTACTTTTCTGGGTTTCCAGAGTTAGTGGATTTTGTGGATGCGGGGTGGGAACAAAATTGAGGGGTTCAATGTGTGGGACAGAGTCCCATTGAATGGGATAAGGATGCAAGATCTGGGCAGGAGATGGCGTGCAGGATGGGGTAAGGAGGGCAGGCTATGGAAGGGAGTTTGGCAGCAAGAGGGGGTTTGGGGTGGGGGTGAGCGGCATTTTGGGGGAAGGAGCGGATTGGGAGAGTAACACAGAAAAGCTGAGAGGGTGAGAATGCAGCCAGCCAAATAGCTAGTTGGGGTGGGAAGCAAATAAGTGGGGAGTAAAGAAAAGTGAAGCTTCTGCCAAGTAAAGTTATAACCCCCCCCCATCTTTCCTCTCTTCCAGCCTTGCTCCCCTCAGCCCCAGGATCCCCCCCCCTCAGAAATCCCTGCCCCTCCCATCCTGCCCCCACAGCCTGATCCCCTGCATCGCCCCATGCCCCTCAGTGCATCTCCTGCCCCCTCCCATCCTGCCCCTGCATCCTCCTTCAACCCCCTCCTGCTCCCACATTCCTGTGCCCCCAAGCACACTCACCAACAAGGCAGCAGCACTAGGACTCTCAGCCCCACGGGAGCAGCGCTGGGGTTGAGGCAGAGTCTCTTCCCTGCCCAGCGCAGCTCTTTGCCTGCAGGCTGTGGCTTTGGGGCAGGCAGAGCCCAGGGCTGCACACAGCTGGCTCCAGCCCAGCCAGGCACAGAGGAGCGCTGGGTAAGGGACTCTACACCCCCGCACACAGCCCACGGGGAGCAGTGTGACACAGTCTGGGCCCCCAGCACACCACCTGTGCCAGCTGCCTAGTCCCAGTTCTGTAGAGAAGGCCCACCCCCACCCCTGTGCTGAAGCAGGAGACAGAGCCAGGGACATGCATGCACCTCTCCTACTCCCCAGCCCAAAAGAAAGCCAGAGCTGGTGCTCCAGCCTGTAGCTACACTGCTGAGTCTAGAGCCACAGCACGGGGGGAGCGGGGCTGAAATCCCATCTGGCATGACAATAAAAATTAGGGTTCCCAGGTGTCTGGTTTTTACCTGGACAGTCCAGTATTTGTGGGCTCCGTCTGGTAAAAAAAAAAAAAACAAGAAATACCAGACATGTGCAATGTCCAGTATTTCCCGTTCTCCTAGGACGGAAGCACGGTGGAGACATTTTCCCCTGCCACTTCTGGCAGGGGTGGAGGAGCGCGGCACAGTCTAGCGAGGAGGGGCACGTGCTGGGCGCCACACTAGGGGGGTGCCAGGCTGGGAGCGGAGTGCGTGCCGCTCTGGACCACGTGACCAGCGGAGACCGGGAGCTGGCCACGTGATGCCTCCCTGTACACACTGCGAGCCAAGGCAGCCATGCCGGGCAGCAGAAGCAGCCACTTTAAAAGTCAGATTGTTCCTTCGTGCCTGGCTCTGCAGGGGGGAGGGAGGAGATTTGATTGGGGTGGAGGCTCCCGAAACTAGGGATGCCTGCCTCAGGGGAGTGCATTGGGATGGGCGGACGCTAGGGGGGCCTGGGTCTGAGGCAGGGGTGAGTGAATTGCGGTGGCGGGGTGCTAGGGAGGCCTGGGTCTGAGGCAGGGGTGAGTACATTGGGATGGGAGACTGGGAGGGGGGGGGCTGGCTTAGGGGGAGGGGTGGGTGCATTGCGTGTGGTCCCAAACTGGAGGGAGCAGTACAACTTTTGCTTAACAAATTTAACTCCCCCCCCCCCCCCCCACACACACACTTTTTTTTTTTTTTTTTTTTTTTTGCTTAACAACATGACAGAATTTTTTCCCAGTGTGGTTTTTTGTTTGTTTGTTTGTTTTGCAGGGTGAGGGTTGTGTTTGGTATTTTTTGCTAAACCATCTGGCAACCCTAATAAAAATTGGCTTGCGTGCTGCTTGTGGCATGCATGCTGAGGGTTGCTGACCCCTGCTGTAGACGCTCCCATTGTAGTATTCAAACAGCCAAACTGATCAATCTGAAGAAGGATAAAAATCCTTCTGTCAGAGTCGCTTATTTTAATACAGATTGAACCTCTATTATCCAGGACTCTCTGGTCCAGCAACATCCATGGTCTGGCAAGATCCGAGTCTCAGGGCAAGGCTGGTGGCCTGGAGTCCTGCAGGGCCAGGAAGCCTAGTGTGCAGCAGCGCGGCTGCCCAGCGAGGCCAGGACCAGGCACATAGCAGTGGGATGGCAGCAGCAGAGGAAAAGAGACAGCCTTTGGCCAGTAGAAAAGGCAGGGGAAGACAGGAAGACTGCCTCTGGTCAAGTAAAATCCCTCATCTGGGACCAGTCAGGTCCCAAGAGTACCGGACCAAGAAGGTCCAACCTATATTCTGTTTTCCTGTGTTTAACTGAAAAAAATATGTATTTTCTTTGCATCATGAGTCACTTACCCACGTGATAAAGAGCTACAGCTTCCACCTTTTCCCCACAATCTGAGGGACAGATATAGTACAGGTTGAATCTCTGTGGTCTGGGACTGTGGTCTGGCAACATCTGTGATCCAATACTCATGGACGATAGAGTGCCAGCAGCAAAGGTTGCCAGCTGCTGGGATCAGTGGAGCTCGCAAGCTGGCAGGACAGCACAGGCCACAGGGCTGCAGAGCCCACAACCGGCAGGCCCACAGACCCCTCACAGTAGCATAATCCACAGGCTAGCAGGGCAGCAGGGCCAAGCAGATGGCTCCATGTGAAAAGATAAGTCTCTCATAGGGTTGGAAGTTTTTGTTGTCAAAAGTTGCATTGCAGCGTAAACACTCACTGTTTTGTTGACAAAAGGCAGTTTTTGGCAACAAAACAAGCTAGTGTAGACAAGGCCTTACATTATTTCTCTAAAACTACCTGTTATTCCCAGCATTGTTACAACAATAAAAATATAATCATCTTTAATAAATCATAAAAAGGGTGCAACCTATACTTCTTCTAAAACACCTTAATTTCAATCTGACAAAAGGCTTACAAAATCATGCAATATAATCTAATAGAACGGATTGTACTAGCAATGAGTTGTCTGTATTTGCATGTCTTCACTGAATAACTTTTATCTATTCAGAATCAACTATCAAGTCCTTGAATATATTTGACCTACTGGCAGATGTTGGCTGAAAAATCTCTCTGTGGCAAATGCCCTCCCAATAAAATATATAAATAAGAAATTCTGATTTACTGCAGTGCAGACCTGGCAGGATCCCAGCACAACTTTGCCAACTGCCTGGCTATCAAAAGGTATTATACACCTTCAGGAGAGCGAGGAAGCAATAGACCAGCCCTTCTGCAATGACTTTCTGCATTATTAAATATACTGTTGGATGACCTTCACAGGAGGCCTGTGGAAGCACAAGGAGAATTAATATATATCGCCTGAAGAGGTCTATCTGAAAGTCAGTATGCTGATCTAGACAAAAGCTTCAAAATAGACTTAATCCTGAGTTTGTTGTTTATTCAGAGGGGTTTTAATTACGCATTTTCATAAAGCCTTCTGTGCCCTTGGAAACATGGGAATTAAAAGGAAATCTGTTACAAATTTAGAAATCAAGGATCTTCACTGAGTACAATGCATTCTGAAATATTTCCAAAGCCTCAATGAAGACACACAATATTCAGAAAAAAGCTAAGTGTTGATTAAAAGTAGAGCAAGTTGCCAAAGAAAGCAATAGGAAATAATTATAAGCATAGAGTATCAAGCATGAAAGTTCTGACTTCTCTCAAACAACCAAGACCCTTCCCTAATACGTAAATGTTGTACAAGATAAGTCTGGACTATAAAATATTAATTTTAAAAGCATTAAATTGAAATACAAAATTCAAAAAAATCGTATTTAGAGTACTTTGTTTAGAAAGATGCACTATCAACACAATATACTATAGCTAAAAAACTTCAGCACCTAAATGTACTTGTCAAAATACAAATTTTAATATATGCTTAATGTCTTGCTGCCCAGTCAAAGAATCACTTACCACAAACTAAGGGCCACATTATGCTTGCATGCTTCCACCTCCCACTCCATAGCTATACCAAATTATGCACAAATGGGGGCCCCGCCTCATTAAACCAACTCTCTTGCATGTGCTTCCTCTGCCCTATTAACCAATTCTGAATAGGTGGAGTCATGCAAGTACTACTGACTGCTCTACTGTAGAACCCAAAGAATCTTAATTTCAATTAGATTTTGTTTATGAGAATTCAAAGGGACAGCATTTAGGGAGCAAGATCTGTAAAGAGGTCTTTAGCAGGCTTCCTGCTCTCTAATGCTTCTTTCTTATTTAGAAGTCTGAATAAGTAGTCTCTTGTGTACTAATGTGTGTATGTTTCTTTTTTTAAATCAAATTATGTCCATCACTGAAATCAGATTTAGGATTTTTCAATTAAAATGCAGTTGGTAGCAGAACTAAGAGAGTATTAGGTTAGAAAAAATAGGGGAAATTTCAAATCAGATTAAAAATGAAAGAATTTAGTAAGTGTTGACAGAAGAAAATTAATCTCATTTAAAATTAGTTAAAACACATTTGAAAGATGGAGAACACTCATCTAAGGCATTTCAGTTTTAGGAGGTGACCCTATTAAAACCAACATTGAAGTTCTGAAATATTTTCTCATTGGCAAGAATTTAAGAAGTTTTATCAAATATATCAGTCTTGGAAAAGGTGTCTGATACACACTCTCAGTAAGGAAGTTGAGAAGGACATAGGAACTAAATCATGCAGAGGTTAGGAAGATCCTCTTCTCAAATGTCAAAGTAATAGAGCAACCTACTTTTTGTCAATTATAAAATGTTAATGCAATCAATTCATCTATGGTTTTACTGCACTAAAATCAAACACTAAGGGTGAATTTAGTCCCAAGTACACACGTCATTGTCACCTCCCCAGAATGATATTTGTTTATGTGCGAACTTTGTTGATTTTAATCTGTATATACACCACATATTAACCATGTCCACTGAAAATATTTTTTTTTAAAGATGGGGGTTTTAGTATTTGTATTTTTTTAGTTCAGGGAAGTATAAATACTTTTATAGTCAGAAAAATCCCTCATTTGCCAACATAGCTAAGCATATTTTATTTAATGTGGTCATAAAAAGAAACTGTATTTTGGCTGCTAGAGTAATTCTAATAAATTAAATGGCAACTTATGCAACTATTAAAATTCATACTTATAAATAAAAATGCTGACCAGTTCTTATCTATGGCCTATCCAATGTGAATATGATGTAGAATCTTTTTAACAAGTACTTTGACAGAATGTAGCAAGGAGCCAAACAAAACAAAAACCCACGGGAATGTCTTGTCAAGCAGGTAAGAAAATCAAGTGTGTGTGTGCGCGCGCGCACGCCAGGAAAAAGCCTCAAACCTGCATTTTTGCCTCAAAGGCTTTTAGCCTTTCTATCATTAACTTCACATCAAATGAAACTAGTAGAGATGTCTGGCAAATGAAGAATAACTGGAGCTGAACTGCCACTTTAAATAACCCAGTTTCCATGTTAAGCAGGGAGATGGCCGTAGGGTCTGAGAATTTGTTGCATGGACATATACCCGCTGATAGTAAAGTAAATGCAGATGAGCTAAGTAAACTTTAACAAGATGCTCCATTTTTCCCCCTTTTGGCCATTTAAAAAAACTAAAAATGTATATAGGTATTATGAATGTGCTTATAACACAGCTTATTTGTTTTAAGACAAAGATACAAATAGATAGCGTGGCAGTCAAGTTTTTAATGAACATGGATAATTTTTTATGCTACATTTTTAAATGTGTATCTTATAACTTCAGATGATAAAATTGGTACCTCCATTCTCCCTACATGACTATCTGAGGAAACAAGGCTTCAGTCCTGTATTTAGAAACATGATACAGCCGGTTCCCAACTTAAAGCCACCCCAACTTACGACCATCCGCACTTACGACGAAAGCGGTCGTAAATGCAGGCTCCGAGTTACGAATGCGATCCGCACTTACGAACAGTGAGGTTGCAATGCAACTCAATGGGTTCCGAGTTACGACCATTCCGAGTTAAAGCCAAGTGTTTGGTCGTAACACGTTCGTAACTCGGGGACCAGCTATATTTACAATAAATGTATATTGCTTCTGTGGGTAGTTTGTTCCACCTAACAACAAGGGTATTGGCTTTCATCTTCGCATGAAGAGAAATAAAGATTTAGCTTCCCAATACGGATACAATAAATTGCGCCTGGGGAAGGTCATTAGTATATACATGAAAAAAGAGGTCAATCAATCATTTATAGCTCAGTCATAGTTGCAGCTACTTCCATAGAAACCTTAAGTGAATTTTAGAGCTTGTTAAAAATTGTCACATTAAGAATACTGAAATCAAATCCTCTGTGTATATACCGAACAGAAAGGAGTTCAATGTCTGCATCTACTTAAATCCTTGGCCTTTGAAATTACAAAACAAGTGCTATAGTAGTGAAGTTCTACATTGTCCGCTAGAAAACTAGACAGATGCCCATATCATTTCATATAAGTCAAAATTAACTTTTGGTTATTACTTACCTAGAGATGAAAGTGTCTAGTCCTCGAAACACAGATACATGGACTAGTAAATGCATCTCTTTATAACCTTCGATATTATGCACATTTATCTTTTCATACATATGCCAACCTTAGAAAATACAAGTTTTCGTCCCCAGAAGGCTTACCATACCAAAATAAAATGGAAATTAACTAAAATTAAAACTGTACTGAAAACACCAGAATTTCAGAGCCACTCAAGTAGTCAAGGAGAATTATAAGAAATTGCAAACTAGTAAATTTTGCAGGATTTCCTTACAGATCTATCTTTGATCTCAACGTATAAAAATGCTCAACTATAACCAAGTCAGACATATTTTATGCATCTGACTTAACAAAATTCCAACAATTTTTAAAAATTATTCCAGTACTGTATAGGCTTTCAAATTAATCCCACTATTCAGAGTCCAAGTGTGTACAGATCACTCATGCTTAAAAAAAACCCAACGTTTTACATTTGTGTGTCTAGGAAGAAATTGCTGATTAGACCAACTGAATGGAGTGGAAAAAAAGGGTCAGAAACTAAGGAGAAAGGACAGGCAAAGATCATACTGAAGATAAAGTCACATGAAAGGCCTGACAAAGGGAATCAATGCAAAGGAATGGAAAAGGAACTTCAAATTAACCCAGATTTCAGGATTTTCCACTTGTATGTTAAGTATTCAAGGTATATATTCTGAGAAAATGTAAGTATTAATACCATTAATTCTGTGAATAGCACCTTTATTTTGTTCACCAAAAAAAGCAAAGATGTGATGTCTCCTACAGCTATTCTTTCTTCCAACTAATGACCAGGTAAAATTTCTATTCCTGAGATTTAGAATCTAGATGATTATTATTAAACCTAAACACCCCCAAAAAAGGAATGCAGTCAAACCAGAATGGAATGAAAACTGCCATCATAATGTTCACTGATAAAATTGTCATGTACAATATTTAATATTATTCTGGCTAGATCATGATATTAGAATATGTTATATCTACTAACCTTTATTTTCAGTATATCTTTCTTTAGATACATTTAGTTTACACCATTTCAGACACCATTTCAACTTTGCAATCATGAAAAGTATACTCACCATTCTTTGTCAAGATCAATAATGAAAACACACAAAAAATTATTTGCCCATGCAAAAACTAAATTACAGATTCTGGGCAAGTGGAATAGAAGAATTTGCATGGCTGTATTATTCATACAAAAATGCATCCATTAATAAAGACTGCACTAGACTAGTTGTAGGTTACCTGCTTTAAATTAAAATCTGCAAAAAATAGCCCAGTGGAGGGAAAAATTAAAGGCGCTCTAAAGGAAAAGCTCACCACGAAAGCTCATCACCTAATAAACCATCTTGTTAGTCTTTAAAGTGCTGCATAGTCCTTTCTTTTGTTTCAGCAAGATCAGACTAACACGACTACATCTCTATTACTATTCTAAAGGATGTGTGTTGTTAAGAGATCTCCACTGTGTCTTTAATATCAGTTTACATCCCTGCTAATTATCACCTGGGCAGGCACCTATGACAGGAAAAACTGGTCACTACAGCTTTATCTTGATTGATGTAAATACAGATGACAGCTTAATCTGAGGAGATGACATTCCACACCATTAATTCTCTGTCTTGTCACTAACTACAAAGTTAAAACAATGCACATCAGCTCTACCCCGACACCAGTCTGAACCTGCAAATTTTTATGTTAGGTGATGAACTTAAAGGGTCTCATTTGTGTTTACAGAACATGCTTTTAATAAGCAAGTTCAAACAAACACACACTTTAGCACTTTTGGAAAGATCTGATTCACTGAACTGCACATAGTAAAAGGAAGAAAAAGGAAACACTTACTAGTACAGAACTTCATTTGCTTCATGCCTTTCATATCTCACAGTTTCACACATCAATCTTTAAAAGAAAACAAATACATAAATTAATTTACAGCATTCATAGTTCATTATTCAAAGGACATCTCAATGTCTGAAAAATTATATTACAATACTTAATAAACATTTTCACATCTGTTCTTAATCCTTAATGAAAATACTCTATGTTTAAAACTTGTTTACCAACATATCTACTGGTGAGTTTAGAGTATCGAAGTTGCCAGTTTACCTAACGTGACTATTAGTGTGACGTAACCTCGGTCATTAAATGTTTAGTCTCTGTAAAACAGGTACATGATACAAATAAGACAGATCTTCTTTATAACATGGTTTGTGATCTGGTGATGAAAAGTGCTATACAGGAGTTAAGTATTTCACATTTCAGTGTAAGCTAGTTCAGAATCTGAAGCACATTTCAAGAAAAAATAATGAAATAAGCCATACTGAGATCATATATCTTTTATGAAATTTCCAGTACCTGCACTTTAGGTAAAGCCAAATATACCTAAAAAAGTACTTAATGTTGACACTTCAGCCCTTGGCTGGAATCTTAAAGCTTTAACATTAAAATCCCTTGCTGGTTTCTAATTCTAAAGTCCTTTCATATTCGATATGTGCCACTTTTTGTTCAGATTCAGATGTTTCATACAAAACAATTGTAAGGAATTTTCAAAATCTGGTGAACAGCAGCTTTCCTCTTAGTGATTAAATCAGTGATGATTCTTAGAAAAACTAAACACTCCTCCCTCCAGAACAAATTACAAATAAACTTAAAAAGCAACAATCGGTCTGATAGCACTTTATAGACTAACAAAACCATGCAGATGTATCATGAGCTTTAGTGGCCAATATGAATATTTTATTAAAACATTAGGAATTATATTTAAATTTCAGGCAAAAATTCTCAGTACCAGGTGGTCTGATCATTTCTGTTGCACTGAGATATCTTGCTACGTGAAGATGGCCCACTAGCTTCTGATAGCATAACAAGACGTAGTTTCCCAGCACTATGATCGTCATTCTACCAGGGTGGCTCAACACTGATTTAAAAAAAACATAATGATAAAAGGTGGATTTTAATTTGTTTTTTTAAATAGTAAGATTTCTATTAAAATGAAATATGAATATAATATATTAAGGCCTACACTTATTAAAGTCTTTTTAAATAAATATGCTGAAACCATGAGCCTACGTCAAATAATGAGTACAAGTAAAGACAATCAGGAGAAAAACATGTAACTTTTAAGGTCAAGCTCATAAATATGACAGTAGGACAGCCCAAGTAATTTAGGAGACTGTCTCATTTTCAAGAGACAGAGATGAGACAAGGGATTTAATCTCCAGCCACTTTCACTTAGCTAATTTTTTCTAGGCTGACCTTAAATAATCAATTCATTTCACTGACTACCATTCATCTCTCTGGTTAATTTAGATTAAAAAAGCAAAAGATGTTTTGGTAATAGAAGTTTATGTATCCAAAACACTGAGGTTGTTTTGTTTGATAAAAAATAAATCATATGTGCCATTGTGTATGTTTGGTTAAATTCCAGTTGCCATCCTAATGAAGCTTAACATAAACTTGTGAGCAAAAAAGTGAATTATGTAGGCCAAAGGCCAAAGAGAAATTTTTTTCCTCCCTCCTCCTTTGTAACATTCTTTTAGATACTTGAAAACTGCTACCATAAATTATCTAGTAAATAATCAATAGATCATTCACCATTTTCTGACATACTAAAAATGAGAACTAACAAGAATTTGAAATTAAGTTATATAATTTATTAATTAAATGTAATAGTATACCCAGGAGCAGCTCGAGGAGAGCTGCCGGCAACTGATGCCTTAGGCGGAATGCGCGATCAGCACCCCCGCCTCCATAGCCCTTAAATGTGTGACGTCATCATTGGGTGCCGCGTTTAACGCGACGCCCTAGGCAACTGCCAAGGTTGCCTACATCCACGAGCCGCCCCTGAGTATACCCGAATAGTAGCAAAAAGATGTGTAAAGGCTCCATTTACTGAAAATGTTTCAATGGTTATATCAAACAATGAGAAAATAAATAAGTACAGAAAAAAGAATCCCTACTGGGGCTCTTGTATATTTCAAAGTGCAAGTGCTGGCTGGAGCCTGGGGCCAGTGTGAGACTCCCCGGGAGTTTCAATATGTTGCTACATTTCAAAGGAGGAAGTGCGGCACAGCATTCTGCCTTTGAAATTTACAACAGCCCCAGTAGGGGCTCTTGTGCATTTAAAAGTAGAACTGCCACATGGTGCCAGGGGCCGGCCCCAGACTCCATGCAGCATTTCAGTCTTTTCACTACTTATTAATATAACCTATTGCTAAAATATTGCCCACTGCATCACAGGACACACATGGCTTTCCATGAGAAGACCTTGAAACCTTTAAATTAGATGCCTATACTTAATTCTAAGATCTTGGTCTTCAGTTATTGAGCCTCTCAGTCTTATTGTCATAAATCAATCTGTAGAACAGAGAACCTAAGAGAAGGTACAGAACAGAAAAAATCACAACTTCGGGAGCTAAGGTTTTTAAAAAAATGAAATACTAATAAAGGAACCAGATAGGCTCTTCTATAGCCTCTGCTCTGCTAATACAGAATTCCGTGTGATGGACAGGCTGGGATTAGAAATTATAGGAGACTCTGGTGTCTCAATGACATTGCAAGTTTACTTGGCACAAAAGTTCAGCTTTTATCTGAGTTTGGGGCAAAGGTTGAAATCCGTTCCTCCTTCAGTCAGACAAGTTCAACCTTCCTTAGTAGCACTGTATCTGAATTTTCGGAAGATAAACAAGTAAAAAAACCTCTTGCAAAAGATAGCATGGTGTTTCCAGTAACAAATCATGTGTTTTGTTAGTTAATAAAATTAAAGCTCTTTTGTAATAGACAGTTGATTATATAAAGTATTGAAGCAAAGTTTCTGTCCAGTACTATGCATGTCTGATAGTTATTTGAATGTTACATCCATTTGCTACATCACAACATAATTTAGGCAATCAAGTTCAAAACTAAAACCAACCTCAAAAATCCAAAACTTTCAGATAGTATTTTTCAGTAGTGAACAACAAAGCTGTTTTAGAAGAAAAGCTTGCTGTATAAAAATACCCACAAAAACAATTCATCTCCAAAAACAGCTTACAAACTAACAGGCACAAAAAGAGTGTTGCTATTCTAGAAAACACTATGAACCCATATCTGGATGAAGTCAGCCTTTTCTATATATGGTATTGTAAACAGAAGCTCTTTTCTAGGAATTCTCTAGTAAAGTTAATGGAAAAAGTTCCATTCGTTCCTTAGCAAGAATTAATTCCAATATACAAGCCAAAGCCATGCATCGATGCATCAGGCCACCATGTAGATTTACTCTGATCTTATAATATTTATAAGTTATAATGTCAATTTAGCCTCGTATTCTCAAACACGGTTAAGAATATAATATACTCTTACATATAATTTTATATAATTAAAAATCTACAGTTTGAGAGTAATCAAAGCTCACATTCCAGAATAAAGTGAAGTGAAGTTAATTCTGTACCTACATACAAATAGCAAAATATATTCTGACTACTCTTGGATCAAAAAAAAAAATCAATGCTTGAATAAAACTGCATAAAATGACATGTGAAGGACAAAGGAGCAGTCTAGAGACTGACGATTCACATGCAGATCACAGATTTGATTTGTGTCAAAGTTAATTCAATGCATTAAAATAAGGTAACATAAGTAACATGGTTTGTCCCCTATGTTGTTTTCTGCACTGTAGGACAATAATTATGTATTCTCTATTAAAATGCTAATGTTTTTCAAAAGTTGAAATATTAAGTAAACCAAATGCCAAATAAACCAACCACATAAAGCAACTTTACTTGATAGTACCCCATCTGCATTAATACTGAAACATCGAAGAATAATTTTTAAGAACACAAGTATGTTCATTAGTAATTCATGTCTGGTCGAAAAGGGAACTTGGGCAATGTCTGGTCAGCACTGCCAACCAGACACACGAAGTCCCAGAACACAATCTCCTCAACCCCCCGACCCAAGAGCACAACTCTCTCTCTCTGAATCAGCCCTACTCACAAGCTCTGGACAGTGGCTCCCTCTCTCCTGCTCCACTCTCCCTTCCCCTTGTCTCCGAGTGAAGTTCTCCCTGTCCAGCCCTACCCCAGTCATCTGACCTGAGCCCACCTCTCCAAACATCCTGCCACAGTCTCTCCCACAACACATACTGGAACCCTGCTCAGGTGGCAGGGGGAGGGTGATGGAGAGAGCAGCAAGTGATGGAAGGGTGGAGCGGGGAGGGTCTGAAGTGGCTGAACTAGGGATGGGGCTTTCGAAGAGGTGGAGCAAGTTCTAGGACTCTGTGTCCTGTTTTCACCGAAGAGAAAGTTGGCCACTCTCGTTATAAAGATCACAAGAATATCAGAACAATATTCATCAGGTGTTGGAAGTGATGACGACGACATAGGACTGATAAAGACTGTGCACTAACTCAATGAAAGATGTGTATGTACATAACACTTTCACTTCCACAGCAACCAGTCCCAATGTTTAAAATGTAGACAAAAAGCACCTTCAGCAAGAGTAGAGAAAGCAATAGACAAGACACATAATATACTACTGGTTCATCTTTTATTTCATAAATTATTTTATGAAAACTGAATAAAATGTGGTTTTTACACAATTTAAGACGTGGCATAATGTGAAGTTACATACATGTAAGTGGCCTGATTTAAAATAATTCTTGAATATTTTTCCTAACTGGCATTTAACTCTATGGACACAACAAGGAAATGTAAATCTGTGAAACGAGGTTAACAGGAGCGGTCGACAAAGTTTTCTTCTTGTCAACTGACTCGGGTCTTGACTCACGCACTGTGCCGATGATCAGCTGAGCTGGCACAGCGCAGCGGCCATTTTTATTTAATGAAGCCAAGGATATTTAAATCCCCGCATCACTGACTATGTCGGGTAGCCTATTTTACATGCCTCTGTCGTCAGAGGCATGTAATCTAGACGTACCCTTAGTGAACACTAGTGGAAATGGGGTAGGTTTAGAAGTTAAAATAAAAACAGAACAAGTTAAATATCACTTAGAAAAGTTAGATGTCTTCAAGTCACCAGGCCTGCGGAAATGCATCCTACAATACACAAGGAGTTCATAGAGGAGGAATCTGAGCTTTTAGTTCTCTTTGAAAAGTCATGGAAATCGGAAGGGAAAACTTGAAAAGGGTAAATATAGAACCCATCTTTAAAAGGGGGAATAAGAACAACCCAGGAAACCACAGAACAGTCAGTATAACTTATGTGCCAGAAAATGGAGCAAGTAATGGAGCAAGTAATTAAGGAATTAATCTGCAAACAACAGGAAGATAAATAAGGTGATGGGTAACAGCCAGCATGGATTTGTAAAGAACAAATCATGTCAAATCAATCGGACAGATTTTTTTGATAAGATAATAAGTCTTATGGATAAGGGAGAAGCAGTGGATGTGATATACCTAGACTTTAGTAAAGCATTTGATATGGTCTCACGGTAGGCAAACAAATGGGGCTACTATAAGGTGGGTGCAAAACTGACTGAATAACCTCTCTCAGAGAGTAGTTATTAATGGTTCAGTCTCAGGCTGGAAGGGCATAACAAGTGAGGTTCCACAGGGGTCTGTTTTGGGATTGATTCTGTTTGATATCTTCATCAACAATTTAGATGATGGCGTAAAGAGTATGCTTATTAAATTTGCAAATGATACCAAGCTGGGAGGGGTTGCAAATGCTTCGGAGGACAGCATCATAATTCAAAATGATCTGGGCAAACTAGAGAAATGGTAAATAGGATGACATTTAATAAGGGCGAATGCAAAGTGCGCCACTTAGAAAGGAACAATCAATTTCACACATACAGAATGGGAAGTGACTGTCTAGGAAAGAGAATTACAGAAAGGATCATAGTGAAACACAAGCTAAGTATGAGTCAACAGTGTGACACTGTTGCTAAAAAAGCAAACATGTTCTGGGATGCATTAACAGGAGTGTTGTGAGCAAAACAAGAGAAGCAATTCTTCCGCTCTACTCCATATTGATTAGGCCTCGGTTGGAGTTCTGTGTCCAGTTCTAGGCACCACATTTCAAAAAAGAGGAGGAGAAATTGGAGAAGGTCCAGAGAAGAGCAACAAAAATGATTAAAGGCTGAGAAAACCTTTCTTGTAAGGGAAGACTGAAAGAAATGGGCTTGTTTAATTTAGAAAAGAAGATAGAGAGGACGATGATAGTTTTCAAGTATCTAAAAGGGTGTTACAAAGGAGGAAGGAGAAAATAATTTTTCTTTGGCCTCTGGCATTCTGTACAAGAAGCAATGGACTTAAATTGCAGCAAGGGAGGTTTAGGATGGACATTAGGAAAAACTTCCTAAATGACAGGTTGGTTAAATAAACACTGAAATAAATTGACAAAGGTGGTTGTGGAATCTCCTTCACTGGAAATATTTAAGAGCAGATTGGATAGACATTTATCAGGGATGATTTAAACCAGAGTGGACAATAATTTTTAATGGGGGGACACACTTTGATGGATGGGGTGTAGAAAGGAGCTTGGGATAGAAAGGAGCTTGGGATAGAGGACTGAGTGCAGGAGGGAGTGTGGGTTCTGAGAGGGAGTTTGGGTCTAGGAAGAGGTTATCTGGGACTTGGAGTGCAAGGTCCAGGAGGGGTTATGGCTGCAGGGTCCAGGAGGGGCTTAAAGGTGGAGAAGGGGATTCCGGCCTGAGTCCGGGAGGGAGTTGTGACCTGGGAGAAGGGCAGAAAGGAGGTGCAGAGAGTTTGGGTGCTGATATGGGGCAGAAGAATGGAGTGCAGCTTCAGGGAGGAGTATGGGTGCAGGAGAGGATTTTGGCCTGGGGGGAGGGATGCTGAGGGATGGAAGAGGTGGGGCGAGAGAATACAGAGGGTTTGGGTGGTGGCCTGGGGCTAGTAGTTGGGGAGAGAGAAAAGGTGGGGTGCCAGAGACTGGCTCTGGCTGGGAGGTGCTTACCTAGGCAGCTGCCAGCCAGCAGCTTTGCAGGAACTTGAGATAGGCTCCCTGACTGTGCACGGGGGGGAGGGAGGGGGCGAGGCTGTTCCACATGCCTCTGCTTCAGCACAGGGAGGGAGGAAACTTCATTTGCAGCCCCTGCTTTCAGCAAAATTTCTCAGCTCCTATTGGCTGGAAACTGGACAATGGGAGCTTGGGGATTTTGCTAGGAAACAGGGATAGTGTGCCAAGCATTCTCCTCCCTGCCCAGGTTGCAGAGCATTTAGCAGCCTGCTGTTTAAAGCAGCTGCAGCTGCTTTGTAAGTAAGGGTGCTGATGAGGCAGCCACAGGCTGGATCCGTCAGCTTGGCAGGCTGCATCTGGCCTGCTAGCCACCTCTTGCCCAACCCTCATCTAGATGGTGCTTGATCCTGCCATGAGCGCAGGTGACTGGACTTGATCTCTCCAGGTCCCTTCCAGTTCTAGTAATCTATGATTGTAAGTGTTTAAACAGATTGCTAGATTGCCACTATCTTTGCCCTTCACAGTACAGTACAACTGTATCCTTGAACACCCCGCCCACATCCGGATTTACACTTTACATACCCATAGGCACATTTTTTTAAGATCACTCCACCCGCCTATAGCTAACCATGTTTTCCACAAAAAATTAAAGCAATAAAAATGATAGTTTAAATGCAATATTAACTTTTTAATTCTCAAACCTCTTTTTAACTTTCAGGTACCCCTACAATGCCAATGCCCCTAGCCATGTGCCTACTGTGCCTAATTGGAAATCCAGCCCTGACTTCACCTATAAGCTATATTAACAAAAATTATGTTTATTCAGGATTAATGTTCTGAGGTGCTCAATTCTATTGACATATTTTTTCAATTAAAACTAAAGATGATGTATTACACTTGCAAATGAACTGGTATTTAAGTACAGTAAACTTCCGATAATCTGGCACCTTTGGGACCCAGGGGGTGCCGGATTATCAAATATGCTGGACTATCAGAAGGGGGGGCTATGAGGGGTCTGGGGTGGGCAGGGGGATGCCACCCCAGACCCTTCATAGCCCCCCCTTCCGATAGTCCAGCTCTGCCCCAGGCGTCCCTGATTCAGCTGGAGTGCTGCCGGGTTGGTCCGGTAGCGCCGACCCTTGGCACTGCGAGACCAACCCTGCAGCACCCCAGCTGCTCTTGGGGACGCCTGGGGCAGAGCAGCTGGCGTGCTGCTGGGTTGATCCCGCAGTGCCACTCCTCGGCGCTACTGGACCAACCCGGCAGTACCCAGCTGCTCTGCCCTAGGCGTCCCCAAGTCAGCCACTGCTGAAACTGACCAGCGGCTGACTTCAGGAAGCCCGGGACAGAGCAGCTCTGCCCCGGGCTTCCTGGAGTCAGCCGCTGATCAGTTTCAACAGTGGCTGAATCTGGACGCCTGAGACAGAGCAGCTGGGGCGCTACCGGGTTGGTCCAACCTGGCAGCACCCCAACTGCTCTACCCCAAGTGTCCCCAAGTCAGCTGCTGCTGAAACAGATCAGCAGCTGATTCCAGGAAGCCCGGGGCAGAGCAGCTCTGCCTCGGGCTTCCTGGAGTCAGCCGCTGGTCAGTTTCAGCAGCAGCTGAATCGGGGACACCTGAGGTGCTGCCCGGTTGGTCTCGCAGCCAGAGGGGCAGCGCTAGGGGGCCTACCCGGCAGCGCCCCAGTTGCTTTGCCTCCGGCTTCCCGGATTCAGCCGCTGGTCAGTTTTAGCAGCGGCTGAATAGGAGAAGCTGGGGGCAGAGCAGCTCCAGTGGTCCGGCTGCCCAGAGCACTTCCAGGTTCCTGATGGTGCCGGACCATCAGGAGTGCCGGATCATCAGGAGTTTTACTGTTGATGGAAAGTCGTGCAACAACTTCTCCTATAGTGGTCAAGGACTCCTGGCTTTGCTTCAGGCCTCTCTTTCTGCTAACAACACTCAAGCAATCTGATTTTATTTACAGAACAGCAATAGTCACATTAGTCATGTCAAACTGTACATTTAAATGATATTAAATCAACTTTCCAGCAATTCTTTTTTAATTAAGTTTAGAATGTGATGCTGCCACAAGCAGCTATTTTTTAGCACACAGACTTGGAGACTCCTCCATGAAGCAGAATAGACATGACTCTAATGACCACCTACACAAAGTTTGGTTTCATTGACTTGTTCACACAGGAACATTGTAGCATAGGCTGTCTAAGGTGATATTCAATTGCCTTTGCCACGAGGTCATCCATTTTCCCCATGCATTCATCTCCATCATTCACCACACACTTCCCAACTTCAGAAACAAATGAGGCAAGAATCGTACACACCAATGTTGCTGACTAAAACAACTGATTCATTCCCAGAACACAGTCCATTTTTTAAGTGAATCAGGAAGGTGTCCTATAGAAAAATCAGTTTCTGATCTTGTAATTAGACTATTTTAAAACATACAGAGGAGGGGGCCAAATTAAGGCTGCATGGGCAAACACACTGTACCATTCTCTAACTTCTGAGCATGATAAAGGATTATCTAACACTGTTATAATAATGTCTGTAAAAAATATGCCTTGTAAAACATCATTTGAAAACTCAATTGGTTGATCAATGATATCAGGTAAAATGCAAGTAGTGAAGTTATAAGCTGAAATAATGACTACAGCAAAACCTCAAGAGTTACAAACACCTCATGAATAGAGATTATTTGCAACTCAGGGGTGTGTCTACACTGGGCCACTTATTCCGGAAAATCAGCCGCTTTTCTGGAATAAGCTGCGAGCTGTCTACACTGGCCCTTGAATTTCCGGAAAAGCAACGATGCTCTACTGTACAAAATCAGCCGCTATTCCGGAAAAACTATTTTGCTCCCGCTCGGGCATAAGTCCTTATTCCGGAACACTGTTCCGGAAAAGGGCCAGTGTAGACAGCCCAGTAGTCTTTTCCGGAGAAAAGCCCCGATCGCAAAAATGGCGATCGGGGCTCTTTTCCGGAAAAGCGCATCTACATTGGCCACAGACGCTTTTCCGGAAAAGCAGCCTGCCAATGTAGACGCTCCTTTTCCGGAAAAACTGAAAACGGAATAGTATTCCGTTTTAAGCATTTCCGGAAATTCATGCCAGTGTAGACACAGCCAGGATGTTTCTAACTGAACAAAATTATTGTTCAAAATTATTGTTATTGCTGTTCTTTCAAAAGTTTAGATCTGAACACTGATATAATACAGCTTTGATATTTTACTAGGAACAAAAAAATGCTACTGTCCCTCTTTTTCAAAATTTACATTTAACACAGTACTGTATCGAATTTGTGGGTCCCCCCCCCCCCATCTCTGCTGCTGCTGCTGCCTATCTGAATACTTCTACTCCCAAACCTGGTTTGTGATTGACTGGTCAGTTCATAACTCTGAACACAGTTCAGATACACAGGGCAAGCTGATGCCTGGCCAAGTGCTGCCAAGGTACTAAGTGACCTTCTCTGGCATAAAAACATGCAAGGGCAAAAATCTACATTTTAGCAAAGAACCATCATGAAGTTTCCTTCCACATTGACTGCTTATCACCTTGCTACCAGCTGTAAATGCTTCTCAAAAGGGAGCAAGACTATAAAAAGATAATAAAAAAGAAGGGGCAGACACCTACATTTGAAGAGCTCTTGGATTCTAAGGGACAGGTCCTGACCTGAGAGTTTGTTCACTAGTTTGCTGGAAGTTGTGATGAGAATGCTTGCTTTGCAACGAGGACTGTTTATTAAATAGATACTAGTTTTATATTTATTTTTCTTGTAACCATTCTGAGAACTCATTACCTGTACCCACTTAAAATCTTCCTCCTTTTATTTCATCGAACCCAATGAGTTCCAGGTGAAGTGTTGTGGTGCCTCCATTTGGGTACAACTTGTACGCATACTATTCCCTCTAGGGAGTAATGGCTTTAAAACATTTAGCATGATCAGGAATGGATGGAGCTGTACATGGCATAGGTTTCTGAGGAAAATCTGGGACTGGGAGTGTACTGAAGTCAACCTGTGGTAATCTTTAATGCTGGCGGGGAAAAAGACTGGGTATCTGGGCTTGGGTGCAAGTATCTGGACAAGGTGGGGTGCATGGCTGAGCTCTGGAAGGGAGGGACTGTGGGCTTCTGGATTCTTGGCTGGACATGCAGGGAGGAGAGAAACAAACTAGGTTCTCAGTGTTCCCTGTAAGCCGAGCGCTTGGGCGGCCATTCAAGAGAGTTTCAAATGCCAAACGGCTGATAACCAGAGCACCCACATCACCAATATGCACTGGAAGCCTTCTGCCTCCCCCGGTACCCCATCCACCTCATTTACTCCCCATACTATCTCCCCTCTCCTTCACTGCCCACTACCCTGCTTTCATCCTTGTCTTTCTTCCATCCCCATCCTCTCACCCCCAGCTCACCTGCCTCTCCTTTAGGGATTTAGGGAACCCCTGAAAAAGCGTATGAAAAAGTGTCTCTGTTTAGTCACCTGTGTGCATGCTAGGGATGTTAATGATTTGACAGGTGAGGCTTATCAGTTACGATTAACCAGTAGGAGCATGGACAGGAGAAGCCCCTCACCAGCTGCAGGCAGGGGGCTGCTCCGCCCCACGGGGTCTGCTATGGGCATATGCACTGGAGTAACCCTTGTCCCGGGCGGGAGTGCTCTAGTCTAGCTGGGGCAACTTCCATCCACAGCAGGCAGGCTGCTCCAGCAACCCCCTTGCTCCCCTCTCCCCCGCCCCGCCCAAGCCTACGATTTAATCAGTTAACCAGTTAAACTTAATGTTTTCCCCAAGTGTCAGAAACCTTTTCAAACCAAAGATCCAAACTATATCAAAATTCAGAACAAGTTGTCAACAAAGAGACAGTGTAAGAATACTTATTTGCATGACTGAAAATATACAACTTAATATTAATAATTGACATGATCATTAATAATAGGATAAATAAAACACTGTACTCACAGACTTACTTTAATGGGACTTCTGCTACTGCTGCTGGGGGTGTAGTTTGTGGATGTGGGGGTGTAGGAGTCAGGGTTGGCGTGTATGAGGGGCTCAAGGCAGAGGCCTGGGGTGTGTGGAAGGTGCAGGAGGCAGGGGAGGGTACTTGGGGTTAGGGTTGCCAGGTATCCGGTATTGTACCGGACAGTCCGGTATTTGCGCTCTCTGTCTGGTAAAAAAAATCAGAAAATACCGGACATGTGCAAGGTAGGGTAAAGGAGCAAGCAGTGCATAGGGTGTCTAGCCGGGGGAGAGGGCAGGAGAAAGGTGGGGATAGGATCTCTGGCCAGGGATAGGGTTGCCAGGTGACCAGTTTTGAACTGGACAGTCTGGTATTTGAGCTTTCTGACCGGGAAACAAATTGAGAAAATACCAGACATATAAATGTCCAGTATTTTCTAATTAAGTAAGCTGTATTATTATCATGAGTATCAGTATGTAGTTGCGTACTGCCTGGCTGGTAGACACACACCTACCAGCCAGGCAGTACACAACTATGCAGTAGAGAGGAGGGGGGCTGGATGGAATCCCCGGGTCCAGACTCGCCCATGCACTCTGCTGGGACCATGTGCGGGACAGGCAGCACCCCAGGATCAGCACCCCGGCCCTGCTGGCTGATTCCTCCCTCTTGCACTCCCTTCCCGCCCAGCCACTTCCCAGCGGCCAGTTCCACCCTGGCCAGCCCTGCTTCCCCCAACCTGCTTCCGGCCAGCCCTGCTTCCCGGCGGCCGGTTCCCCCCTGGCCAGTCCTGTGCCCCCCAACTCCCTCCCAGCCAGCCCTGCTTCCCGCCAGCCAGTTCTTCTTCCCCTCTTCCCCCCCTCCTCTGGATCCCCTCAACCCCCTCCCAGCCAGCCCCGCTTCCCCTCCCCCTGATCGAGTGTGTCCGGTATTTTTTTTAAACCATCTGGTAATCCTAGCCAGGGAGGATGGTGCAGGAGCTGGGTGAGAGTGGGTGTCTGGTCGATGAGGGGGCAGGAGCAGGCTTGTGGTAGGTGTGCAGCCAGGGGGGAGGAGGTAGGAGCAGGGTGATAGCAGGTATCTGGCCACAAGGAGGGGACAGGAACAGGTTAGAGGCACAGGTTCTTGGCGCAGGAAGGGGGCGGGGAGGTGCATGAGGGGTTGGGAGTGCAGGGTCTTGGTGGCACTTACTTGCTTTTGTGCCCTGTGTTGCTCTCAGGCTCCCTGTCCCAGGCATGGCTTCCCGCTGCTCCTATTGGCCAGATTCTGGCCAACAGAATCAAAGGGGAAAGCCTTCAGGCAGCACATCCCTGCGCTGCTGTTCCCTCCGCCAGGGGAAGAGGCAGGGAAGCAGCAGTGCTGCTTCTTCCTTGACTGCGCAGCAAGGCTCAGGGTTTTCTCCATTCCCCACTCCCTCCCTCAGGAAGCCAACGTTAGCTCCAATCTTGCGGGAGATGTGACGCTGGCGCATCAGTGCAGGATGCCTGTTGTGGGTTTGGGGGGCCAAGCAAGGGGCGGCTGAGCTCAAGCTGCAAGCTATATTTAGCTCCTTAGTGAGACAGATTTGGCTTGTGAGCCATATGTTCCTGAGCCCTGGTTTATCCGGTTAATCAATTAAATAGGATTTTACACCCTAGTGGATGCATGCACTGCATGTGTGCAAGAGACTGTATGTCTTTGTGTAGGAAGATGTGTGTCAATTGCCGCATGCGTCTATACCCGTGTGAATAAAATTTGCAGCCTAATTATTTGATTTTTATTCCTTTTGCTAGCTTGCACATAACAAAAATTGATGACCTAAAATGTGTGCATATTCATTTCATAACAAGTTTATGAAAAAGGGAACTCTAAAAGGAATGTATGCATGTATTCACTTAAAAAGGGACAGTGGTTTATTAGTAATTGCAGAACAGCCAATGTAGCATACATTTCTCCCTACCTTTGTCTAGCTCAGTGGTCCCCAACCTTTTCAGGTTGGCGGGCTCCAGGGGGCGGGGCCAGGCCCCCCCCACCCCCGGCAACCGCCGTGCGCCCGGGGCCGGGGCCCGCGCGGCAGGGGCGGGGCCAAGGCCGGAGCTGGCAAGGGCACGTGCGGTGCCCCCGGGACCGGCCATGCGCCCGGGGTGGCACCTGCCAGCCCAGATTGCTCCGCGGGCGCATGTAAAGAGCCCGGCGGGCACCATGGCGCCCGCGGGCACCGGGTTGGGGACCACGGGTCTAGCTACATTAAAAAAATGCTTACTTATTCTGTAACCAGTGGTCCCTTTAAGATTTTCCAACCATGAGCAGAGTGAGTTTTGGCTTGTGCAACAATATGATGCTCATGTGCGCCAATTTATTAAAACACACTTATTCCCGGCCACTGGAGCAAACCCCCACTCCACCACCACCACCAGCCATGCAGCCTGTCCCATTCCCAGGCAATGGATCAGACCCCTCTCTCCGCCATGCAGCATGTCCCGTTCCCAGCCACCAGAGCAGAGGCACACACACACACACCCCAGAAGGTCGTGTTCCTGGGCCCAGCCACCAGAATGGGCCCCGGCTCCCTCTGCCATGTGGCAGCCCCGCCATCAGAGCAGGCCTCCCTCCACGCCACCACACAGCAGCAGCAGGTCCTGCCCCCCCAGCCCTAGCAGCTCCCTAACCACACCCTCACAACCAGCCCCGTCTGCTTCAAACAAGTGCTGCTGTGCAGCTGTCCAGAGGATGTGAGCAAGGGAAGAATTTTTTGGGTGTGGCTGCACAGGCAAACACTTTAAGGAGAACTATGCTCATAACTGTTGTTCTTTGAGATGTGTTCATTCCACACAAGTGTTCATGTCTCACCTAGGTGTGCGCACACCTTGTGCATGAGTCCTGGAAGCTTTTTACTCTTAACAGTACCCATCAGGCCAGACAGGGAGTCTTCTCGTGTCACGCCACTATATTGAAACATATATACTCCTGATTGCTGCCCTCCCCCACCCACCCCCAGCCAGGTCCTTCTTCCCAGACGTTCTGAGGAAGGGGACGTGGGTGGGATTTGTAACGGACACAAGCAACACATCTCAAAGAATAACAGTGATGAGGTAAGCAACCGTTCTTTCTTCACGTGATTACTTATGTCCATTCCACTAGATAGGGCGGGTTTACCGATAAAGCCCTCAGCTCGGAGACCCTGCGAGACGACGTAATGGCTACAATGAACGCAACCATCAGAGAGAGGTGCTTCAAAGAGCACGTGGCCAGCGACTCAAAGGGAGGGCGACACAAGTCTAGACAAAACGAGGTTAAGGTCCCAAGTGGGGAGAGGGGGGGTCTAACCGAGGGATACAACTTATCCAAATCCTTAAGGAACCTTTTGACCTGGAGGCCAGATGCCTAAGCAGATCCTGATGCGCTAGAGCATCCATAGTAGGCAATGCCGGTGCGGGATCCGCCAGGGCTTCATCAGGAGACGATGATGATGATGACTCCTGGATCGGTGCCGGACCCAGCGTAGGAACAGGTTGAGGCGCTGGTTGGGCAGGCGGTACCGCTTGTGGAAGCAGCTTCGGTACCGAGGCCTGTGGCTCAGCAGTGGTCCCTGTAGCAACCGACCTCTGGAGGGAGGGAGAGAGTCATGACAATGACGCCAAACGTTGAGCTCGGTGCCCCGAGGCACCGGACACCACAGAGAAGGGCACAGGCCCCTGCCACTGGTGATAAGCCCACGGTGTCCAGAAGGGCCCTTGTGGTTGAGGCGGCCAAGTCTGCTGCACCCGCAAACGATCACGCCGGTGCCGGGAACGGGATCTATGAACTGAGGAAGCTCCTGAGGACTACGACCTGAATGACGCCGCATCAGAATCCGACGAGCAGTCAGACCCCGGCCAGGGAGGCACAGATGACAAATGTCCTGCCACCGATGGGGGAGCAAACCTGGCCATAGACTCGGGTTTGCCCGCATGCGCTCGATGAGGGCATGCCGGCACCGGGAAGACTGGTCCTGGTGCCGGTGCCTGGTGCAGCACCAGGAAAACCAGTGCCTGAAGTGGAGTCGGTGCCGAGAAGACAGGTCCTGGTGCCCGGGGTGGAGCCGGTTGCGGCACCGGAAGGACCGGTCCCGGTGCCAACACTGAGCATGACTGCACTGCCGAAGTCGGTATCAGTTGAGAGATGAACCCCAAAGAAGCCGACATCACCGGTGATGGCGGCACCGGCATGGCTCACAGGATTGATGCCGGTGCCTGGGACGGTGCCAAAATATGCATCGGTGCTGAAGAGCCTGATGCTGAAGGGCCCAGTGCCGACGACTGGAACAGCACCCCAGGAAACCTGCTCAGAGCCGGTATCAAAGATGATGACGACTGTGTCGAAGACGTCGCCGCAAGTCCAGGGTGATACGGCACCAGTGCAGCCAAAACAGGGTCTGGAAGGGGTCCCAGCACCGAGAGGGGTCTAGCCCAGTCAGGTGCCAAGTGAAGCCTGGCTGCCTGCGTCGAGACCGGCACCGATGTGGAGGCAAGCAGTACTGGTCCCACAGGGGACGGTCCCGCTGCATAAGCGATCGGTGCCGTCCGGTCATGCCGGTGCGGAGGCGAAGCCGGTGCCAACACGGTCTCCGGCGTAGGCAACCTCGACCCCTCCGCCTCAACCGACGACGGGGTGAGGTAGTGAGGCTAATAAGGTCATGCGCCACCTCAAAGGTGTCCAGTGTGGAGGGGCGGTGCGAGGGTAGTTCCCCTGGACTGGATGGACGTCCCGCTTGCTTACGCCGCACTGTGGTGAATGAGGATGTGCGCACCAGAGACTCGGCATCGCGGTGTAGGCTTGACTTGGACTTCCGGCTCGGAGACCTATCACGAGACGTTATCGACCTCTTCGGTGATAGAGAGTGAGACCGGTGCCGGGCCCTCGACGTCGAGGCCCGGTCCCGAGATGGAGCATCTCGCGTGGATGCCGGTGCACTGCTCACCACAGAGTGCCCAGCCAGTGCTGGCTGTAAAGCCGCCTCCATGAGAAGTTTTAGACGAGTCTCTCTCTCCCTCTTAGGGTGTGTCTAGACTACATGCCTCCTTCGACGGAGGCATGTAGATTAGCCAGATCGGAAGAGGGAAATGAAGCCGCGATTAAAATAATCGCGGCTTCATTTAAATTTAAATGGCTGCCCCGATCTGCCGATCAGCTGTTTGTCGGCAGATCGGGGGAGTCTGGACGCGATGCCCCGACAAAGAAGCCTTTCTTCATCGACACAGGTAAGCCTCGTGAAACCAGGTTTACCTGTGTCGATGAAGAAAGGCTTCTTTGTCGGGGCATCGCGTCCAGACTCCCCCGATCTGCCGACAAACAGCTGATCGGCAGATCGGGGCAGCCATTTAAATTTAAATGAAGCCGCGATTATTTTAATCGCGGCTTCATTTCCCTCTTCCGATCTGGCTAATCTACATGCCTCCGTCGAAGGAGGCATGTAGTCTAGACACACCCTTAGTGCGCGGCTTAAATGACTTGCAGATTTTACAGGCATCTGTAAGATGGCCCTAACCCAGACACTTCAGACAACTGTCGTGAGGGTCTCTTTTAGGCATGAACTTTGCGAGACAGCGCACACCTTAAAGCCGTGTGGCCCTGGCATTCCTTACCCACGAAGGGGGAGAAGAAAAACTACGAGACACTAACTATCTAACTGAAGTATTTAGAACTAAGAGAAACAGGAACCATTAACTGATCTAAGAGACACGCTCCAACGACGATCACGGGCGGTAAGAAGGAACTGAGGTGGGGGAACGCCGGCAGGGGTACTTGTGCCCCGCCATGACGGCGGCACTCCAGGGGGCACCCTACCGGCGCTACAGGTACCGCTAGGGAAAACGCTCCGGAAAACACGGTGCACGCGGTGCGCACACCTAATTCGAATGGACATGAGCAACCACTTGAAGAAGAACCTGTAAACCTCATTTTTGAGGAATGAGGGTTCTTGAGCAGAAGGGGTTTTTTGAGCAAAACGAACCCGTCTACACTGCTTTTTTTGCACAAAAACCTCTTCCGCAAAAAGCACTGGAAAAGAATATGCAAATAAAGTGCAAGAAAAAGTTGCTAATGAGCGCTTCAATTGCATTGCCTCTTCCACAAAAATGAGGCAGTGTAGACGAAGCCTTGGTAAATACTCTGGGGACAGTGGCCAGGCCAAACGGTAGGACTGTAAGCTGTAGTGGGTCTGTGCCTATCGTAAAATGGAGGAACCTACCATTAGAGGGGATAATAGACCACTGCAGCTGTGATAGCATGAGGTCCTATTTCCATACACAACATTCACAATAACTGGTTACGTAAAATGGGAAAAAGAGGGAAAGAATCTATGACATTTCATTGTTTTAAAAATTACACTTTTTTTGTACTATTTTGCTGCCAGTTCTAATATCCTGTAACACATTTAGTAAAACATCCATCACAGCAATAAATATGCCTGTTTGCAGTGAAAGTGAGCATATGAGAAAGGATGGGAGCAGCAGGGAGGCTGATGAGCAAGGCAAGGGTGTTCAGTTTTCTGGAATCAGAAAGTTGGCTACCCTACAGCCAGAATCAACCACATGAAAACCTCTGTCCAGACACATTGGAACACACTCAGTATGGTTAAAACAGAGGTCTGGTTCAGATGGAGCACACTCAGCGGAGACAACGTTCAGAAAACTTTGCTGACATTCTCTAACAAGCCAGTAATAATGACATACAAACAACAATTATCAGAGAAATAAGTTAGTCAAATTTGAGTAGATTTTCATAGAGACAGCAAATTGTACTCCTTTGAAAACAGGGCAAATCTCACACAATTTCAAGTCCTCTCTCAAAAATATGGGCTTGCAAGATCTTCCTAACGCAGCTGTAAGAGTGTAACATTAGGAGAAAACAGTTTATTTTTCCTCAACTTCTCTCAGAGCAGTTGACACATTTTGGCTGAAATATTAAAAAACAAATCAACCTGAGGCATCTTTTTCAAGCGTGGAAAATTTCATCTTAAACAGTTTAAAGTTTGGTAACACTAGCCAACTGACAACAGGATCTTCAAATGGAAAACATCAGACAACCTTAGCTATAGTTGGTACTGCCAGCTCTGTCTCTAATAAAAGCCAAAATTTCTGGTAGTACTTAATCAAAAATTATTCACTGAAATTGCACATACACTAGGGAGGTTAAATTTTGACTCATCAGCTTATCAAGTAGTTGATGGAATTTCCATCACCTACTCGATTAGTCAATAGGGGGGGGGGGCACTTGGTGTCCCTCCACTGTGTCTCTGCCTTTGAAATGTAACAAGAGAGGCCCGCAGCTCTTGCTACATTTCAAAGACAGAGACACAGCAGGAAACCCAGCGCTAGCAGGGACTGAATTAGTCCTCCCTCATGCCAAGCTCCCTGCTGTGCCTCTGCCTCCCCTGTCCATCTGTCCTCCCCCACCCCCCACACTGCTGAGACAAGGCTGGAGGGAACTGGCTTTTAAGATAGGGAGGCAGCTGGGGAAGGGAGAGGAAATGCAAGTAGTTCACTCAACTAGGTTTATTGGGTAGTCAACTGCTCAACTACTATTTTACATCCCTAATATAAACTGAATTTATTTTTAAGTAAAATACATGAGCAGTGAAAAATCTGGCAACCCATCTTCTACAAAAGTTTGTTACTCTAGTTTTAAGAGCTGGCTGTAGAGTTCATCACACCGATAAGTAAATTAAAAATCTGCATTATTACTGCCATGTTCATAAGATAAAAGAAATCAAGTATTATTACTAATAGTAAGATATTTATCACCATGATATCTAAGTAAATAATACATATCTTCTAATTCACCATTAACGGATGCTTCTCTGCATGTAAGTAGCATAGTATTAACATTAAAATACCATACCTGAGTTGGTGCTCCCTCAGATTAGACAAGGCTTCCATTCCATGTAAATAGGAATACACTATCTCCAAATCCTGCAAACAAATAGAAAACATTTATTATGCTTCTCATATTAACATATGGCATTAAAAATGTTACCACCTTTACAGAGCTCCCCAAAATCTTCTACTGAGTTTGCTCATTCCATGGTACTGTCAGCACTATTTAACTATGGAAGAGGGTTTGATATGTTGCAATTGTCCACTTTTTAAATGGCACATTAGTCATAGGGGACAACTGCTTATCTGCTCTTCTTAAGAAACCCTTAACAGAAGCTTGCTGCTTCAGGTCAAGGAAGACACATCAGACACAGAAAAGTGTGAAAGTAAGTTTTCCTCTCTAAATCAGACAGTTGAGAATCAGTCAACATCGAAATCACATACGCAGTGAGTACATTGCGAAGGACTATATTAAACAACAAGCTGTGAACATGTTATGTGTGGGCATGGGAAAGTGTGTTGTTGTAAGTGGATTGCAACATGAAGAGGCATTAGTTTTCTACAGAAATATATGGAATTCATGCCAAGGATGAATAAAGTCTTGGTGAATGACTTCAGAATGTTGGAGAGGTAGAATTTTCTCTATTTTTAGACATGGAGGTGAAAAGCAAAAGGCAAGTATAAGTAAAAACTCAAAGGCATATACAGGTATTACAGTACCATATTTGTTTAAACCATAATTGTGCAAACAACGTATAACAAAAATTGGACACTGGAGCTAAATTAGTATGAACGTGACACTGGAGCTAAATAAGTACTCATGTGAAACAGTGGGTACATTGCTACAGAGAAAAATAATTATGAAAAGGAAGAGATAATGGGCTGAAGAAACCTGATAAGATTCATACACTTCAAGGGGTAGCCAAGTTAGTCTGTACAGAAAAAAAAAACAAATGGTCTGGTAGCACTTTATAGACTAACAAAACATGTAGATGGTATCATGAGTAAGCCATAGAACTATAGCAGCATTTACACTAGCTCCTAGGAGTTGCTCTTCAGCCTGCTATTCTATAAAGATTCTTGTGCCTCCCCATCACTGTTGGATCCAAACGTCTTCCTGATATGTATTAAGCAACATCACTAACATTGTCTATCACAGATGGTTCATATTCTCTCTAAGGGAAAAACCACAAGTACAGTGTAATGTTTGACGGGAGCTTTTTGGTTTTGAGTTGTTGTTTTTTTAATTAATGTACATGTGGATATTTATTTTTGAGATTCTGGGGTTGAAGTAGTATGCCTTGCACTTTAAGTGGAAAGTTTTGGATAGCAAAGATTAGTAATGGTCCTTAGTTCCTGTGGGAGCTTGTTTCAGTCCTGGACTACCCTGAGAAAGGTATGTTTCCTACAAAAGACTACCTTTTGCCCTTATGGTAACCAGTTCCATTGTGCCTAAGGAGCACAGCTATTTATCACAGTCTTCATCCCAAAGTTTTAGGTCATCTTTCAGATATGCTGGCCAATTTTAAGATAAGCACTGAACCTTAAACTTAATTCAACATTTTATGGGAAGCCAGCGCAGAGATAGAACAGGTTTGATATGCTCACAGTAGCCCATGTTGTTGAGGTGATATGCTGCAGCATTGCGTAGCAGATGATTTTACTACACGATGACGGCTTCATTCCTAGCTATACTGCATTGCTACACTCCTGATGGGAGTTGATGGAAGCGTATCACTGAGGCCAGATCATCATTCACCAATATAGGTTAGAGTCAGAGGTCAACCAGAGGGATCTCTCTCTGCCCCCTGAATAATCTCCGACGTGCCTTGGGTGAGCTTTTACTACCTGCTCTCCATCTATAAGATGGATCTCAGCCAAGCAATTAACCATCTTTATTGGAGCAGTATCATCATGCTGAATAAGTAGAGCTGTCTCATCTATATACTGCTAGCTCTTGAGCCAAGTCATCTTCTCAGTTCACATAGTGACACATCAATCTAGTGCTACAGGTCCAGTTTTCCATTACTGTTCTTTGGGTAGGACTCAAGCATCAGGACCTCTGCCACCTCTCTCAAGTGGGATCAGCAGGACTTCACCGTGAAATGCTGCTGAGCGGTCCATGAGATTAAGAATGGATGTTTGACCACCAATTTCTCCTCCCCTGTCCCAAGCTCTTCATAGAAACTAACATTAAAATGATGTGCTGACAGGATTTGTCATAATAAATTATGTCTGGAAAAAAAATCTATCCATAGAATTCTGAGGTAGTCCTACAATTCTATTTTAACTAAAGGTCAAAGTCAAGACCTATACTAAAGTCACTACAATAGATTAAAATTAAGATTTTGTTTTAGTAGATACCAGTTAAGCCTTGCCTGCACTGGCAAATTTTGTTGCCAAAAACTCATTTTGGAAACAAAACCCAGAGACCATTCACATTCCAACATGACAAAAATAGCAACAAGCCCACAGTTTCAGTAACAAAATACTTCAAGTTCCATGAGGAACTTTGGTCTGCTCCCCTCCTTTTACAGGAGGCCCCTGACTTGCGATGCAATTGGTTCGTGGAGAACTGTCGTAAATGCGGGCCGTCGTAAAGGTGGGCCAAGGACGTAAGGAAGGGGTTTTCGGCCCCTTCTGCATTTACAAAATTGTTATAAGTGCAGGGGGGTCGGAACTCGGGCAGTTGCAAGTTGGGGGACTCCTGTACTGTTGACAGTCATGCAGTACGTACTACTGTATGTTTTTTGTTGAACTGATTGCCCGATTAGCCGCTTTGGCCAGAACTTTGAACTCTGCTGCTCTGCAGCCATGTAAACAGGTTAATAGATGTGCCCCTCCCACCTGTAAACCCTGGAACTTTGAAATCCATTTCTGCTGTCTGGGTCATTGTTTAGTGGTTCTCATGGCATCTTCTCAGAGAAAGACACTCTCCTGCTTGGAGCACGCAGAGCTTTTGAATATTATCAGTGTGTGGGGAGAAGAACTAGTGCAATCAGAACCACAAGTGACCCATGGGAACTGGGATATGTACAATCACATTTCTCGAGCCCTTTGTGTGGTGTGTGATCAAGACACCCTACAATGCAGAGCCAAAATAAAGGAACTACAGGAGGCATACCACAAGGTGAAGGAGGGTAACAGCCGGTGTGGTGCTGTACCCAAAACATGCCTTTTTAAAAAATAAAGAACTGAATGCAATCCTGGGTAGGAACCCCTTGTCCGCACCTATGGAGAGTATGGATACTTCCTATTGCACAGTCAGAAACAGGAGTTAACCCAGAGGCAGAAGTTATTGATGAAGAGATGGAAGTCGACGAAGAGGTGGGGCTGGGGCTCAATCCAGTGACAATCTGTTCACCAGGCAGTAAGGAATTGTTCTCAAGTCCCATGGTTTAGCAACTGGATGTGGAGCATGAAGCAAGCGAAGAGATGCAGGGTAAGCTACTGTGCAGGCAGGGAAAGGAACAGGTCTGTGTACTGCAGTGGGGAACCAAGGGGGCAGATAGTGGCACGGGAAGTTGCTCTTACAGCAGGGGGAGATGGAGGTGCAGGGCAACTAGAGAGTGTATTTCTGGGGAACTGGCTAAGCCCTCCCTGGGTCTGTATTATGTCCAAAACAGAGCATGATGTACAAAGATATCAATAGAATCTTGCTGGGAAGACTGTGTCAAAGCTTTTCCTGATGTACTAACTAATTTTCTCACAGAGATTCCAGGGCAGGGCTGCCATTTCCCCATCACCATGATTTAACTCTCCCAAACCATGACACTCTCCCAAACTATTCCTCAATCTGTGCTGCTGGAACCAAGAAGTTTAGCTGCATAAGAGGGGGCACCCACTGCTCACATCCAGAAGCTAAGCCCAAATTTGCCTGTTAACATTCAGCAGAGATGACAGCCAAAGTAATAACTGACTGTGCATAAGTGGAGGATTATTACAAATTGTTTCCATGTACAACTGCTGCACAAGCACAGACTGTACTTTCATAGGGACCCAGGCCTGACCCTTAGCCCTCCTTTCTCCCCAACTTTAAAACTCTTCATGAGCAGATTATCTGGAAAGATCTGTGTTTGCCTGTACAGTACCAAGAAAAGTAGTCTTGTTTTATTCAGAGATGTGCATGTCAGTGGAAATGTTATAATCTTTATCAGGAATAGTACAGGCACTCTGTTGTTAATGATTACTTTTCCAGGGCAGACCTTGAGAAGTCAGGCCCTGCAGACAGAATCCATCAACTAAGGGAAAAAAACCTCAGAGGACAAAAGAGGATCGGGTCAAGGATGTGTTGCAGCAGTCAACACTTCAAACAGAAAAAAGGGAGCAAAGAAGAGCTACGGACATACAAGTAAGAACAGAAGCCAATGAACGTATGCTAAAGCTCATGGAAGACCAAAATAAGATGCTGAAGAGTTTTATCAAAATGCAGAGCAAACAGAACCAAAGCCTTCCTGTCAGAAATACAGAACTCTTTTCACAAAAACCATCTCTTTACACCCAAACATCAGACTCCATGGCTGCACAAGCAAAATTCTTTATCCAATAACCCTCTCTACAGCCATACGCTCATTTTTACAGCATACTCCACTCTCTGTCAAAGCAGCTACGACTCAGACAGCTGGATGTTAACACCACTGGGAGGTTTTCCAATAACTCTTACCATCCCTTACCACCAAGCACCCTGATTCAAAGACCTCAATAAAGATAAATGTGATGCAGTTTTCCATAAGTTTATTTTGTGTGACACAACCCACAACAATTGTTCTTTCCCCTATGGAATCCTAAAATATCCCTCAGGATGAGCAGTGGAATGAGGCAGGGAAGCAACCCAAACACAGAATGTCAACATCCCTCATTGTCAAACTGGTTCCTCAGAGCCTCTCTGATATTGATGGCCATGTTATGGGCTCCTCTGTCAGCACAAGTGTCTGTCTGTTCAAAATCTGTGTTTTGGGGCTGTGTCTCATTGTTCCACCCATGGACAAACGATTCACCCTTACTCATAAATTATGTAGCAAGAGTATGTGGCTACAACCTTGGGGATATGATCCTCAAAAAGTCCAATCTGCCAAAGGCACATTCAGCAACCATATGGCAATGGCTTCGCCTGTTGTTGAACAGCTACCTATTGCTATCCAGATGCCCCATGCAAGGCTTCATGAGTCAGGGCTGTAAAAGGTAAGTTGCATTAGCTAGGACAGCTGTGGGCAGTATATATCCCACTGTAATTTTCTGGTCTGGAAACAAGTCCCAGCCTGCAGCTTTCTGTACAGGCCAGTGTTCCTGAAGATGTGTGCATAATGCACCTTTCTAGACCATCTTGAATTTATGTCTGAGATATCCACAGTGATCCACAAGCACCTGAAGCACCATGAAGACATACCTCTTCTGATTGATGTACTCTGACACAAGGTGAGTTGGTGCTATAATTGGAATGTGTGCCATTGAATGTTCCATCAATTTGGAAAGCCCATGTCATCAAAGCCAGCCACTATGGCATTCACCTATCCTAGAGTCCCAGTCCTATGCAGCAAAATGTGATTTACTGCCCTACACATTTGCATAAGTACCGCCCCCAAAGGTAGGCTTCCCCATTCCAAACTGATTTGCAACTGAATGGTACCAATCAGGAGTCGCCCACTTCCACTAAGCAATAACAACACGCTTCTCTACTAAGAAAGCAGCTCTCATTTGAGTATCCTTGCATCACAGTTCAGGGGCCAGCTCAGCACACAGCTCCAGGAAGGTTGCTTTATGCTTCCAAAAGTTCTGCAGTCACTAGTCTTCATCCCTCACCTGCACGACAATGAAATCCCACCACTCCTTGCTGGTTTCTCTAGCCCAAAAGCAACACTGCTGTACTGTGCAGAGCTGTTCGGTGACAGCCCAATGCAATGCCATTTCACTGCTGTCCCTGTCACTCACACTGTCATCAGTATCAAAGTCTTTGTCCTCTGTTATTAAGTGCATAAGTAGCTATGCTGCAACGCATGATGTCCCAACCACATTGAGCACAACATGGGAGAGAAGTCTGGGATCCATGACAGAGTTTCAGCAAGAACTGTCATTCAAGAGGTGTGAAAGTAAGCCAGAAGCCTCAGGAAGGCAGGGAAGCAAAGAGGTGGCTAAAAGAATGTTTTTACATTCCCAAAACGTATATGTTGTGTATTCCCACAATCTTTAGTGCCTGGAGATAATGCCAGGGACTGAGATGTTTATCTACATTGCTTTGCCCATTCTGTCAACAGGGAAGTGAATAATTTGGCCATGGTATGTCGACAAAGGGTGCAGTACAAACATGATTTGGCAACTTATGAATGACAACAGTACAGGCAGTCCCCGGGTTACGTACAAGATAGGGACTGTAGGTTTGTTCTTAAGTCGAATTGTATGTAAGTCGGAACTGGTACATATTGTAGGGGAAACTCTAGCCAAACATTTCTCCAGAGCTCAGTTTTATTCTTCCACACCTCACTTCCCTCAGTCCTTTATTCTCAAACTGAGGTGTCTGACGAGAAAAGCCACTCCGCGTCTCCCTGGTCTGCTGTGGGGGGCACTAGCTTCGCATCTCCCTGGTCTGCTGGGGGGAAGCAGCTAGTGCGGGGTTGCCTCACCCCGTTTGTAAGTAGGGATCCGATGTAAGTCGGATCCATGTAACCCGGGGACTGCCTGTACTTTAATCACCAAATCTTTCCAGTGTAGACATATCCTTAAAAGCAGAATTTTACTTGTGTATTCAACAAATCAAATTCAGAACTGTTAATACTTACTGGCTGGCTGGTAGTTCATTTCCAAAAGAAGAAAAAACAACACTAAGTACAGGATTTTAAAGAGTAAATTTATATTTATAACACTAATGCCTACCAATTCTAAAAGATACTTGGAGTATAAGAAGAGATTAAAACAGATCCAAGAGTAAAAATTCACACACAAAAACAAGGGCCCATTAAGAGGCTTTCATATTGTATATATATCTGAATAAAAAATTGCAGGTTGATAGATTACTGAAAGAACTGAAAAATACCATAGCTTAAGCGTGAACCTAACCTTGTGGAATATACAGCATGGAGGGGCCCCTGTTCCAAAGCTTTGTGTCTGCAATTCCTACTGCAAATTTGCCCACTTTACAAGTAAACAGATGGGGCTTAGTGGTCAATTCTTCTGATTTTTCAATTTGGACTGGAAAGTTTTTTCCTCTCAAATCTATACCTGATGGTGCAGAAGTAATACTTATAATGGCAATGTAATGATGGCTGCTGGCTGGAACAACGGGAGAAAAATGTGGAAACAGCCAATAATCAAGAGTCTGAAAATTGTGTATTTGGAATCTGAAAAACAAGCAGCACTGAAATAATCAGTACCCCCCCCCCCCATGCAGCAGAATCCTATGAAAACAAAAACTATTGCACCGCAATTTCATCTGATGCTTTATTTAACACCACTTCATGACCAATTCCTTGCAACACAGCTGTAACCCATTCTACAAACCACGTCTTTCAAGAGAACAAAACTGCTAATAGGAAAGAGCTCCCCCTGGCATTCAACAGAAAAACAAGTACAAAAGCAAAAAAAAAAAAAGCTTATCACAATATTCTCTCAACCTGTCAAGCTCTGTTCTGATTTATGGAAAGATGCAGTAGACATGAGACAGAATTCATTTCTGTTACTAATACATACTCTGCACACTTGTGCGTGGTTCAGAACACTGCAATGCTAACAGGAGAAAAACAGTTATAAGTTTAAAATTTTAGAAAAAAGTTAACTATAAAATCCTCATCGAACATCACATCACCAACAAGAGGATAGCAATACAGTCCTTGAATTCAAACTACCAGCTCCAGTCAGCACTACTGACTAGGCAGCTAAAAGTCCGGTGGATGGACTTCCTGCCTGTCTTCACTCCTCACTTTTCCCAGAAGTGGCTGGCATGTCTGGAACCTCAAGTCAATTAAAACTATAGGGGCAGCACCTGTGGACAGCAGCATGCAGAGCCCCTTGGCTGCCCTCCAGCTAGGAGCCAGACATGGCGGCCACTTCCAGAAGCTGCCTGAGGTAAGTGCTGGCCATAGCCCACAGCCCAACACTCTTCCCCAGGTCTAAACCCCTTCCGATACCCTAACTCCAACCCAGAGCCTACACCTCCATCTTCCTGCCTCAGACCTGGGACCCATGCTGCACCCTAAACCCCTCATCTCCAGCCCCATCCCACCACCCACACTCCAACCCACTACCCTAGCTTTGAGCCCCATCCCACACTCCAAACTCTCAGCCACAGCCCAGAGCTCCCTCCTGATCCCCAAACCCCTCATTCCTAAACCCATCCCAGGGCCCAGACCCTTACCCACAGCCCTCACCTCCCCACACACACACATCCCAGAGCCCCCTCCTGAACTCTCAACTCATTCCTGGCCCCACCTCAGAGCCTGTATCCTCCAGCTGGAGTCCTTTCCACCTCCTATGGCCTGATGAAAGAGAGAGAGGATTGAAGAGTGACAACGGGGAGGGGGGAAAGGGGGGGGGGAAGCGGGGCTGGGGCTTCAGAGTAGAGACAGAGCAAGGGTATTCAATTTTCTGCAATTAAAAAGCTGGCAATCCTACTCATCACACAGAGCCAACTTCATCTACCAACCTCCTCCACAAACGCTGCAACAGCATCCTTCCTATGACTTCATCACTGACTGCCTCCAACACCTACAACATACAACATTCAAAAAGCCATCCTCATCACCTCACCAACTCTCCCATTTCCTTCTCGCCTGCAACAACTTTACATTTAAACACTTTGCTCAACTTGTATATAACTCAGTCACTCTGGTTCCCAGACCTGAACAACTGTAAGGCTCAAAAGTTTGTCCCTTCCATCACAGAAGCTGGTCCCCAAAAATATTATTTCAACCAACTTATTTCTTATAAATGCAATCAATTTTCCTGTCTGACTGGGAAATTAAGAGCATTGTGAGAGCCAGCCGCTACCTCATGTATTTTTCCACTTAACTCTGAAAATGGTACAACTCTAATTTGTGTTGTGCAGAGAAGGAGGAAGTAAAAACTTCAAGTACTTCCCTGTAAGTGTCCATTAATACATCTTTTTATCCGGGAGTTGTGTCTAAAAAATCCTTTTTAAACATTTGTATAGCAGCCTTTTTACAGTATTCACAAAGGCATAGGAGCTCCACAAACTCTGAGTTGGATCTCCCTGATCCGGCACCCTCAGGACCTGACCAGTCCTAGATAAGGGATTTTGCCAGACCAGCCACCCTCCTCACTTCCAACACACCAGGCCCAGGTTGTACCTAGCATCCCAGCTACGGTGTACCATGCAGCCCAGATGCGGGGACCCGAGCCGCCGGCCTTCCTACAGGACTCTCTGGTCCTGCTGGACCATGGGTGCTGCTGGACCAGGGAGTCCTGATTAACAGAGGTTCAACCTGTACTGAAGTTCTAAAAGACATTTTATAAAACAATGTAAACAATGAATATCAAAACCTTTGAGTTTTGATATTCCATATATAACTGCCAATATATTAAGGACACAATCAATAAAACTGCTTTCTTTTGTCCTTCAAATATATATTATGCAAATACAGCATATATTTATGAACATTTGAGCAGAACAATTGGAAAAAATCCCTATATGATTGACATTAAGCTGCTACTGAACTCAGATATAAGGATGTTAAATTGCAGTAATCTGGCTAATCGTGTAGTCAATACAATTTGTACTAACTACAGGATTAGTCGATAAGAGCCGCTCTGCAGAGCCACAGCAGGGTAGCTCCAGAAACCGGCTCGAGCCGAGACTGAACAGTGCTGGCTCAGAGAGCCACCCATGCTGCGGTTCTGCATTTTAAATGTGATAAGAGTAACTGGGAATCAAGGTGAGGGGGAAGGGAAGCAAGCAGTCAATACTCCACTTGACTACCTAATAAGCCAGGGGTGGCTGAGCCGCATGCGGCTCTTTGGTTAAGAAAATGCGACTTGTTCTGAGCCACGTGCCTAGACTGCTCACAGCCAGCTGCTCTGCGGATGTGCCCAAGTGCCTAGAGGGAGAAGCATGTGGCAGTGGCGGCTCCGGGACCCAGGTATTGGGTTGGGGGGAAGGGCTGGGGGTGTCTGGTTCTGGGGAAGAGGAAGGAGATTGGGTTATAGCGGGGAGGCTGAAGCACCTTAAACTCAAAGTCTTCATGGATGCAAAATAAGGCAGCCAACACAGATGTCATATTTAAATTCCAGGGGGGGAAAAAATCAGTACGTTCCTGGTTTACTCTGTGTTTCTTTAAAGACAATTCAAAGGCTATTGTTTGCCAGGCTAAGCAAATCTAGTAAGCAAGACTTTGGTTCAGTAACAGGAGCCAAAAAAGAGGCCATACTGATAACTGTGTAATTGTGTAAGTTAGGTAGAGCATGGCAGGACACAGGGAGGCACAGGGTACAGACTGTAAGCCAAAGAGGAGTAATGGAACATCTTAATAAGAAATGTCTTGGTACAACGACTCCCTAAAAACTAATGCACATACCGACCTAGGTTCAGGACCGTGTCGAGATTGACAGCATGAAGGATAGCAAGTAAGCCCCCCTTCCATAAGGTAAGGGGTGGTAACTAGCAACAGAGGGTGGTAACCTGGTAAGTAAAGAAATGATGTAAGTTGTTTGTACCTGTCTATAAAAGGACACCGCAGAGGGTGCTCTCCGGCCAACCTTGGGTGGGAGGGGGGCGCACTAGGCGTCTGAACGGCAGGTGTCATTGCCTGAACTTACAGAACGCACAGTAGCTTAACTTTGACTAACAGCTGTTAATATCTGTTATATGGCAATAAGCCTGCCTGGTGTTGGTACCTTGTCAACGCGGGCCATAGTGCCCAGTGGTGTAACATTGTACTGATCTCTGTTACCAACTGGTAGAGTGTCGCATTTGACAATAAACCTGCTCGATTGATTTCAAACCTTGCCTGCATCTGTCGTTTCCGAGGCCTCTCAGAGATCTCCTGTGTTGACCCAAGTGCACGGGGTCTAACACTCTAGATAAAGGGTGTACCGATTGTTACGCACGCAGCCGAAAGTTTATCAACGGAGTAGAGGTCCTGTCAGGAGCGCGCCAGGACGACCCTGACCAGACGACGCTGACACTGACAGTTCAGACCACCGAAGGTACGAAAACACCGAGGTATGACACATACCAGAGATCAACAAGCTGGAGTGAAACCGGCACTTCAAAATTGTGCTAATTTACTTTTCAGTTCGGTTTAATTTAAAAAACCTTACAGGACATAATAGGGCAGTAGTGTTAAATTTAAAATACATGGTGGGGATGCTTAGAGAGACAATATTACTGTATTAAAGGTTGTTGGTTTTTTTTAATTTGATGTTTATTTCTTGCCAAGTTCCCTGAAGATCTATGGACTGGCTGTGAATTTAAGTGACTAGATACTTTTTTTATTGATTTTTGTCTAAAATGTCCTGTAATGTTATTTTTATCACTACATTTTGTGTACTATATCTATCTATCTAGAGATATATACAAATAAATATATAATGCATTGCTCTTTGCACTCTACCCACAGCTATTTTGGCTCTTCATCTCTAATTGGTTGGCCAACTCTGCAATAAGCTTATGCTTTTCAAGTAGTTAACTAGTCGACTACTTGCTAACATCCCTATTCAGATACATTGTGTTTTACACAATTGTTTCCAAAGAACAAATAATATTTCTGAAAATTATTTTACAAATCAATCCACAGCGTATACAAAAAAAAATTTACAGTTATCAATCTGTTCGCTCTGCTAGTTTTCAAAATCATTATAATTGTAAACACCAAATTACCACAAGATGGCAGACTGAACCATATATAACCTTCAAAAATTCAGATACAAAAACATTCCTCTCCCACTTTAGACACAAGGTCCTTCCTCAGTTTTCTAACTAGAAATATGTGTATATATAACTAGAAAAAAAGAGTCAGTTTTACTTCTGTTTCCAGTGGGAATAAACTCAGAGTTTACATGTTTTGTTAGTCTAAGTACTACTAGACTATTTGTTATTGTTTTTAATTTTTCCTGTTACAGACTAAATCGGCACTCCTCTGAAGCTTTTTTCTGCACAAAGGCACTGGCAAAGCATCAGATTTCTTCTCACCTTGTTTCTGGGATTGTTATTGACTCAGGAAATACCTGAATGATTGCAGTAAGATTGTACACTTCATACTCCTACTTTCAAGTTCTGACACAGTTAAAATAATTTCAAAGGAGAACCCAGAAACAAAAATAATCTTGATTTAATTATTCCATCTACTCTATTATTTGATTTAAAATAATAGATAAAAATGTGAGAGAGCCTGACAACATACAAAACTGTACTGATAAAATTGAAAGTATGATTTCACATCCATTCAATTATAGTCAGTGTTAAGTGTGTATGCCAACATTCTTGTATCAGTTTAAGTCTAGCTCTATATTACAAAATTTTGCTAGCATAGCTATCAGCTAGGAGTGAAAGAAAACACTCCATATAATCAATTCTTAGCACAGCAAAATCCCCAGTTTAGATGCGCCTATGCTTAGAGAAGCAAGTTTACGTCATCTTAGCTAATATCATTTGGGGAGATGGCACTGTGGTCTTCTTCTGCCAACTTATACTGTATCTATATTAAGGGGTCCTGCAGGCACATGTATACAAGCAAAGGCTCTACAACATGAACAAGCCCTAAATCTGGCTTCTACCAGCTTAACAGTAGTGTACATTAAATAAAAAAGCCAGGTTTCATTTAAACCAATATAAAAGTGCCCACAGAAAGACTTATACCATTTAAACAAACCATGTTAAAAGGCGCTTTTTGGGAGGGGAGGGACAAATGTGTAACCACTGAAAATTTCAGCCCTTATATGTATAAATGGGAGGGGGGACACCGGCTCCCACCTACCTCCCCTCTCACTGTCCTGCTGCCTCTGATACAGAGGCCGCAGTGCAGGGGGAGGAGGGGACAGACTGGTGGGTGCTGGTATGCGCGAGGAGCCAGTTTAAAAGCAGACTCCCCAGGAGCACTGGCTCCCGCCTGCTCTCCTCCCTCTCCCCCCGTCCAATGTTGCTGCTTCTGATACAGAAGCAACACCACAAGGAGGGGGGCTTGTGTGTAACCATGAAAATTATCCAATGAGCCCAGAGTGCAGGGAGTTTGCCCTCCTACAGACTTGTGGAAGTATATGCTGTAAATATACTTTATAGAATTGCACTGTACCCTCAACCTCAACAACTCACATAAAAAAAAAGCTACCCTTTAATGCAGGGGGTATCAAACTCAATTCACCTTAGGGCCAGTGCCAGCCCTCAAATCCTCCTAGTTGGCCAGCAGACACCCCTCTCCAGCAGCGCTCCAGGGTGGGTAGGGGGTTTCTACATGTTCCCCGCACACACACACACATATATACACAATCTCCATGCCCACTTGCTGGCCCGTGCTCTCCTCTGCCCCCTTACATCTTCTGGCCTGGCCTTCTGCACCCAGGCAATTTAACCCATACACCCCAGTATCTCGGTGAGACTAAAGCACAGCTTCCAGTTATTGTTACCTCTGTGTCATACCAGCACATCTCTGCAACCAGGGGAAGTGTGTGCAGAGCCACCCCAAGCCCCGCCTTTTGGGGGGCTCCGCAGCAGTCACACCAACCATCCTATGGACATACTCCGGTTAGTCTGTCAGGCCGTGGGCAACCTGGAGCCAGCCACAGTGGTCAGACCCTCTCGCACCAACTATGGCAACGGGAGCTGTATGGAAGCAACACCACAGGGAGGGGGGCAGCTTGCTTTGTTCCGCTGCCATCTCCCAAGCCAGCCTGCATTGGGGTGAAGCACAGTGACCAGGCTGGGAGATTGCAGAAGAGAGCAGAGGCTGATGGGCTGCTCCGCTTCCCTACAGATACTGCTGCCACAATGAGTGCAATGAGCCCAACCTCTGCTGCCACCTCATGCCAAGCCCCTGGTAATTCCTGAGGCAGCATCCCTTGGGGGAGGAGTGATAAGGGGGGAACAGTGTGGAGCAGGGATGGGAAGCAGCAGGATGGGGCAGAGTAGGAGCTGGACTTGGGGGAAATACAGACACCCTACCCCCAGAGCAACAGAAACTTGCGTGCCAGCAGCTGTGCACAAGCTGGACTGTCGAACTGCTCGGGCCACAGATGGCTCCCGGACCATGAGTCGAGACCCAGGCTCTAATCTATGGTTAAAATTTTTTAAATGCTGGTTTCCATTCCTGCCTGCGGCAGGACGTGAAACTGCTATCCTAGCTGAACTCTGTCCTTGCCACAGGAAATCAAAATGCTTTTCTCTGAGAAATTCAATGCTCTATTGGTAAGGCAAAAACATACTCCCTTTCGTTGCAAGGGTAATGTTAACTATCAATAGAGAAGTAAGAACCAAGCTTCTCACATGATAAATTGAAATAAGAGGAATAACTAAGTCATTAGAAGGAAGTACAAGCTTATTTTGTTTTCCGCAAAGATCTGAGAGAGGGGGAAGGGAGGTACGAAGGAATCACTAGAGCTTTGCACAGATGCAAAATTTTGTGCCCGCACCTACAAAAATGAGCCACAGATATCTGCATCCACATCTGTGGATATCCACAGATGTAAACCAGATATTTGTGGATTTGCAGGGCTCTAGGAATCACTAACTCTAAATCACTATTTGGGGTGCACTAAATGCATTATTTCTAAATTAGGGATATGAATCCTATTTTTTTAACCTAGCTAACTGATTGCCCATTCACTCGAGTTAATTAATATCTTTGTAAGTGCTAATCCCTCCATTTTTGGACTAGGATGATACACATTAAAATCCTCATGAAACCATGGCAGTTACAGTTTAGGTTAATACTAAGATTTACATAAAAATATAATATGAGTTAATATATATAATGTATATAATATGAAGACAGCACTTGTGTGCAAATATTTATGCAATATCTAGATCAGTATTTGCAAAGGGACAGGTTAACTTACTCAATTTAACAGGAAATCAACTGAAGTTAAAACAGATGGGAAAAAGACAGCCTAGAGCAGTGGTTCTCAAACTTTAGCAACACAAGGATCCCCATTTTGTTTTTAAAAGTTTAGGGACCCCCCCAAGTCCCTATGCTCGGCCCTTTCTCTGCTCCCTTCCCCAATGCCACTTCCTTCTCATTCCAGCACCCTCCATCCCTCATTTTCACCAGGGTGGGGCAGGAGGTTGGGCTGCAAGAAGAAGGTGATGTGGGGTGTGGAAATGCAGGGTATTGACTCTGGGAGGGCATATGAGATTTGGGAGTTCGGGTGCAGGAAGGGTGAGGGCTCAGGGACAGAGTTGGGTGCAAGCTCTGGGCTGATGCAAAGGGTTGGGAAAAGGGCTCTAGCCACGTGGAAGTTACTTTGGGAGGCTTCCAAAAGCGCTCCAAGGTGGAAAGTTCAGGGGGTCACTATGTGCTGCCCCTGTCCAGTTCCTGGCTAATAGGAGTCACAGAATCAACATTCAGAGTGAGGGCAGGACATGGAGACACCTCCATACAAGGGATGTTAAATTGCAGGTAATCTAGGAACCACATACACAACAAATATGTTGTCGATTATGCCATTACCTAATAAGCGGCTCTGCACTGAAAATACCTAAGGAGCCAGTGGACAGGAAGGCTGACACAGGATTGGCTTGCAGCTAGGTACTTTTCATATAGAGACGCAGTGGGATTAGCTCTCAGGACGCAGCACAAGCTGGGACTGAGCCAGTCTGCTGGCCAACCCGCTAAAAAATGTACTCAAAGAGCCAGCGGGAAGGAGGGGAGAGTTTCATGTAGCTGGTTGCATTAGCCAATAAGCATCTGCTTATCGATTAATCATTTAGCTGGATATGCTATTACATCCCTATTTCCTACACCACTTCGGGGCCACAAACACACACAGGAGAGGTGCAGAACTTGGGTAGGCAGAAAGCCTACCATAGGCCCACTGGACTTTTAACGTTCAGGAGGCACTGGGAGAAGGGGGAGGAATTTATCAGCAGGACTGGAACCCCCAAGGGTCCACAGATCCCATTTTGAGAAACACTGGCCCAAAGGGAATAAGTCATGGTTACTATAACCCATAGTTACTATAACCCAATCTCACTCTCTCAGGGTATGTCTACACTGTAAAGTTAATTCGAAATAATAGCCGTTATTTCGAATTAACTTTAATATAATGTCTATACATGCAAACCACTATTTCAAAATTAATTCGAAATAGCAGAGCGCTTAATTTGAATTTTGGTAAACCTCATTCTATGAGGAATAATGCTAATAGAAATAGCTATTTTGAATTAAATGCTGTGTAGACACTTAATTTGAAATAGGGGGCTCCAACTCTTCCCAGGGAGCCCTGGTGGCCACTCTGGGCACAAGCAGGAAAACTTACTCTCCTCTCCCCCATCCCCAGAGACATTCCAGGGGTAGACCCTGGCCACAGTGCCTGTGCCAGCTCCAAGCCTGCCAGCCCAAAGCCAGCAGTGGCCACCGGAGCCCCAAACCAGTGGCCCCAAAACATGAGCCAGCAAGCCACTGGCAGCCAGACCTCCACAGCTCCCCAGGAGCAGTCTGCCAGCTCCCAGGAGCTTGTCAGGGGCTGGAGAAGGCGGGCACCTTCCTGGTCCAGGGTGGAGATCATGGACCTTATTCAGGTTTGGGGGGATGCCCCCAACGTCCATGACCTCCGCACTAGACGGCAGAATGCAGCCATCTATGCCAGGATAGTTGCCAGCCTGGCCACTGAGGGCCACATGCGAACCCAGAAGCAGGTTTGCATGAAAATCAAGTTGGTCTGGCAAGACCCCCAAATCTGGGCCCTGAGCTTCGCCTCGCCCTTCTTCCCCCTTCCAGCTTCCTCCTCCCAGGTTTCCCCCTCTCCTCTCCCACCTCCTTTTCCTAGTCTCCCCCGAGGTTAATCCTCCCACCCCCCCCCCCACAGTTTTGTTCAATAAACCCAGTTTCTATTTTTGAACATACGTGTCTTTTATTTGACATCAGGAAGGGGGGCTAGGGAGGGGTAAGTAGAAGGATGTGAGGGAGGAATGGGGCATGAGGACCGGGGTGGCTCCTTGGGCTCCCCGGGGTGGATGCTCTCCCACAGGGCCTCCGGGATACTGACAGCCCCCTGATGGACCTCCCCAGACGACAGCCTGCAGCAAGTGCAGCCGGGCTGATGGCAACAACCCCACGAGATGCACCAGTGTGCCCAGGGGCAGCTCTGGCTCCATGTGGCCGAATGCTGTGGTGTCCCGTCTGCAGGCACTCAGGGCACTCCAAGACAGGACTGCTTTGCTGTCCCTCATTGAGGTAGACAAGCAAGCGGGGAACCCTGAGAACTGTCTGTTCGGGATGGAAGTAGGGTCCCTTTAAGCATGGAGGCTCAGTTAGCCCCACACACTAAGTCTTAACCTGATGCCCTGCTGGCACTGGCTCCGGCCAGCCTTAACTTTGGTTCAGGGTCCACTCAGTGTGAACGCGCTATTTCGAAATAGTTTTTGTGTGTAGATGCGTTAATTCGAATTAGCTTACTTCGAATTAACTATTTCAAATTAAGCTAATTCGAAATTGTGCTGTAGTGTAGACATACCCCCCCCCCCCCCCACACACACACCCGTACCACTCAAAAACTATTACCAATTCTTAAATAATGAGCTATAACAAAATATATTTTGAGGGGAGAGTAAGAAAGAGTTAATCAGGTACATTTTGGTTTGTTACATTTCTTGGTCCACTTCCAGATTCTGATAACTCTTCCTTTCAAATACAGGTTGAATTCAATTAAGTACTGGGATTTATGGAGAAGTCATGAAAAGCTTCTACAATACTATTTGTTCAAGTTGGGGATTGTCCCAATGTTCTTGAAGAAAAGGGGTTGCCTCTCCTCTATAGGGATGTTAATTATCGGTTAATTAACTAATTGAGTACTCTATCGAGTTGAGTAGTCTAACTAATTGAGAAATTCTATCAAGTACTCAGTTGATAAGGGGTTTCTCCCGCTGCAGCTCTACACCTTAAATATGGCAAGAATCTGGTGGGCTCTTCCAACATTTAAAGTGCAGAGGTGCAGCTGTTGCAGGGGCGGCTCTTCAGTCCCAGCTTATGCCACTTTCTGTGACTGCTTCAGCTCTGCCTTCTCTGCTCTCCCCCCGCTTGCTAATACAGTAGTTACCTGCTTTCAAGGGAATGCTCAAGTGTGTTTTGGAGCTGCGCACCTGGACAGTTCACTGCCGCTCTGAGCACATGCCCCAGGTCCTGGAGGGAATGCGCCTGGAGGAAGAAGCGTGTGGCTGCGGCGGTGGCTCCGGTGAGACCCGGGGTGTTAATAAAAGAATATGGGGTTGCCTGGCTGGAGGAGGGAGAGGGCATTGGGTTAGAATGGGGGTAATTTTTTTAAAGGGGTACTTTATTAAAAAAAGGTTGAGAAGCACTGCCCTAAGTGATATTATAGCCTACATAGGACCAACTGCTGGCAGTTAACAGATTTATAGTCTGGTTTTGGAGCTCAATTCCCAGGGTTCTAGGTCATTCAAGTACGTACATATGTACGTACGTGCGCGCGCGCGCACACACACACACACACACACACACACACACTATCTGTGACTATAGCATGTGAATTCTTTCCAATTCATATGGACCAACAAGCTGTGTTAAATGAAGTTTGATAAAAGCATTTGATTGTATCACCAAATCCTGGTTATTAGTCTCTCCAAACATAACATTTTAATTGACTGGGACACTAATTTGCAAAAAAAAAATGCTGCTGGGTTGTTCAAATACTGGTGTGGGAGGAAAACTGAGAGGGAGGCAAAACAACAAGATACAATGTGAAGTCCCAACACACTTGACAGGTCAGATTTTATAAATATAAACAGCAGTCTAAACCATCAATCAGGTTTAGTACGATTTTATTAAGTCCAAGTTTTAACAAGTTTAGAATTACCAGTAAGTATCAGAAATATGAATACAAATTTTGTTTAGAGAAACACCGTATAGTGATATATTCATTAAAATGTATCTGTTTGGCAGGACATCACATTGTGGACAACAAAATTTATAGCAAGGCCTACTACAATCTTACAGATCTTGAAAAATGAGTGAGGCAGGGTGGATGAGGTAATGCTTTTCATTGGACCAACTTCTGCTGGTGAAAGAGACAAGCTTTGTCATATGAAGTGGCAACTTCACATGTCACCCCATCCACCTTGTCTCTCTAAGGGTATGCCTACACTGTGGCTCTATTTCGGGATACTCCCAGTACCCCAAAATAGCTATTCCGCATCTTTTGAACAAACCCGTTATTGCAAAATAATGGGCACACTATTCAGACATCCCTGTAAACCTCGTTCCATGAGGATTAAGGGAGATTTTGGAATAGCGGTTTATTTCAAACTTTGGTGCTGACGAAATAAGCTATTTCAAAACTGACTCAAAATAAGCTACACAATTTGCATAGCTCAAAATCACATAGCTTATTTCGAGGTAAGGGTGGAGTGATGATGCACCCATATTGATATCCTAGAAGCAACAAACTAAAACAACATTGCAATTATCTTGTAAAACATCAGCTAGAAATGCATCACATTACAGAATTAAACTTCTTTATACTTCCCAGAGGCATATTTCTGTGATTTGTCTCAATATGAATGTCAGTTCTGTCTTTAATAGTATTTATGAACTGTCTTTAATAGTATTTATGAACCCAGGTAAGTCTCATACTTTTTCAAGTGTGATGGATTCTGTGAGAAAATGCTCTGAGTATTGCACAGCAATCATATTTGTCACATGCCACATATATTTGATGCTGTGACTTTTCCATAACAGTGACTGCTTCGACCCTTTTTAAAACAAAAAAATCATTCTTTGAATTCAGGACTATCTTTATTTCCAGTGACAGCCAACCAATAGTTCAGAGGCTATTAACAGATGACAAATTGATTCTTCACTTCAAGTGTGACTATTTCTGCTAGGGCAGAATCCATTTGAGGAACTAAGCGGCAGATGAATAAACAAATTTCCACTCAATCCTTTAAAAAATCATTTTCTACATCAAAGGTACCAAGAAAAATGGACATCCTTTTGATATGGGCATATGAATTATTTTACTGGACTTTACATCTTTTTCCATCCTCGCTGAATACAGTTTGATCTAGATGTAGGCAGACTGGCAGAATGGACTGCCAACAGGTGGCTAATATATTTGCTAAGAATACTATACTTAGCAAAATATTAGGGCTGTCCAATAAAAACATCAATCATGATTGTGATTAATCTTGCTCTCAAACAATAATAGCATTCATATAAATATTTTAAATGTTTTTCACATTTTCAAATACATTGATTTCAATCACAGCACAGAATACCAAGTGTACAGTGCTTATTCTACATATTTATCACAAATATTTGCACTGTAAAAATAAAAGGAATAGTATCTTTCATTTACTTAATAAAGGAATTGTAGTAGTTCAATCTATTTATCATGAAAGTTGAACTTACAAATGCAGAATTATATATAAAAATAACTGCATTCAAAAATAAAAGAGTAAAATTTTAGAGCATCTACGTCCACTGAATCCTACTTTTTTGTTCAGCCAATGGCTCAAACAAGTTTTTTACATTTATGGGAGATAATGCTGCCTATTTCTTATTTACAATGTCACCTAAAAGGTGAGACCAGGCATCCACGTGGCTCTCTTATAGCTGCCATTGCAAGATATGCACGAATGGGGTTCATGTCCCTTCATCCTTAACCCAACATTCCAGAAGACAATGACAGACAATAATAGCGCAAAGCTGTGTGAACTGACTCACTTTCATTATCAGTCTCAGATACCACCAGCAGAATGTTGATTTTCTTTTTCGTGATTCCGGTTCTTTAGTTTCCACCTTAGAGTGTTGCTCTTTTAACGCTTCTGAAAGAATGCTCCACTCCCTGTTCTGCTAGGATTTTGGAAGGCACGTCAGATTCTTAAATCTTGGGTCAAGTGCTGTAGCTATCTTTAGAAACCTCACGCTGGTGCCTTCTTTGCATTTTGTCAAAGTTTACAGTGAAAGCATTCTTAAAATGAGCAACATGTGCTGGGTCATCTTCAAACACGGCTATCAACTGAAATATATGGCAGAATGCAATTCTCCCCCAAGGAGTTCAATCACAAATTTAATTGATTTTTTTTTTAAACAAGTGTCCCCTGGAATGGTGGCCAAAGCATGAAGAGGCATAGGAATGTTTATCATATCTGGCATATAAATACCTTGCAATGCCAGCTACAAAAGAGCCGTACAAACATCTGTTCTCACTTCAGGTGACTTTGTAAATAAGAAACAGGCAGCATAGCGCTCATGAACATGAACTTGTTTCTCTTAGCATGTAGTTGAACAAAAAGTAGGACTGAATGGACTTGTAGGCTTTAAAGTTTTGCATTGTTTTCTTTTTGAGAGCAGTTATGTAATAAAAACCCTACATTTGTAAGTTGTGCTTTCATGGTAAAGACATGCACTACAGTATCTGTATGAGGTAAACTGAAAAATATGTTTTTGTTTATCTTTTTACAGCACAAATATTTGTAATAAAATATAAACTGAGCACTGTTCACATAGTATTCTGTGTTGTAACCAAAACTAATAAATTTGAAAATGTAGAAAAACATCCAAAATATTTAAAATTTAAATTGGCATTTATTGTTCAACAGTGCAATTGAAACTATGATTGTGATTTTTAATAACAATTAATTTGAGTTAATTGTGTGAGTTAACCGTGGTTGACAGTCATAACTATGACTCACCAGTAACATATACCTGTAAGATCCACAAACTAATATTTTTTCTCAAACTCAGGATCAATACAACAGTAATTTTCATAAACTGAGGAAATTTCTCATACAAAAGATGAGTACTATCTTTTCAAGGTTTAGTTGGCATGGAATCAGGCCTCCCTGGAGTTTTGGCATTCTTCATGCTTGTTATTGCCTCTAGAATCTTCCTCATATCTTCATCTGAAGTTTCTTTACCAACCTCATATCTCTGGCAAGCCTATATTTTCACATCTTTTTCAATAACCTCAAGAGCTTAGAGTTTCCCAAGTGTATAGATCAGTCAAATGGCAAAAGCAACGTATTTCATTAGGATGTGTTATCAGAGCTTATTTTTATCAAGCAGAATAATTGATTGCTCTTGACTGCCTTAAAACTTTTATGGCAAATAATTATGTGTTGTTCATAAAAATTCTTTTTTGCCAGCACTTATCAGCAGATTCAGTTTCCACAGTATTATCCAACTGGTTTTTTTTAGCCTGCAGTTTTACAAGTTTGTTATGAATCCCTGAGCTCATGTCCTAATTTTAATTTTCAGCTGACCCCTTCATACTGCTTTCCACCTGCCTCCCTCAAAAATGCCTTTATGTTGTCTATCATGTTTATGTAATGAATACTTTAAAATTGCTAGAACCAAATATTTGTTCAAGAGGAGCAAACAATTCATTTTTCAACAAGATTATCTTTAAGTCCTAAAACCAACTACATCCAAAAGGGCAGAATCTGACCATGTAGAACTGCCAATTTCTATAGATCTTGCCATTTCACTATGGATTTAGACATTAAGATTAAATAAATTCTGGTATCTCAATGATTTGGTGTAGCCTCATTCTCTTATTCAATTCTCTTCAACATTCAGACTAAACTGTTGGGATAAATAGGTTAATTAATGCATTTTTCTCTATTTTCTCTTTTTAATTCAGATCTGTCCTAAAGCCATAACATTTTTAAATGTAAAATTTAAATGTGTAAAGACAGGGATAGAATGATGTAGAATCGCAATTTATCACATCAAGTCTCTAAACATTATGGCTTAGATTTTTTTAACTTTAATCAGTTGCTAGTAAACTCAATTAGTTAATACCTGTATAATAGCTAATATGAAAACTCCCTAAATATTTGTGCCAAGGAACATACATTTATAATTTCCTCTAGGCTTATCCCAAGGACAAGCCACAAAGTAGTTTATATCTAGTGTAGACAGACCAAGAGTAGTAAAAGCAATATGTATGGAACCAAATCAAGACCTGTACGTGGGGTGTGTGTGTGCAAAAGCACCCCCCATGAACCCTCAGGTAAGCATGTTCCAGCTGGCCAAGGGAAGGCAGCAGTACTGCGCTGTCCGAATCTCTGTCTCCCATGCTCTAGCCAGCTAGGGGAAGGCTGGGGTTGATTTCCCTGCTTGCCTGGGGGACCACGGAGGGTGCATTCACACCCTTGCGGTCCACATTTACAAAAACGCACCCCTTCATGGAAATTCCTGCATACGGGGCTGACATATTCTGGAATGTCCTTCTGCACAGATAGTATAGAGGACTGACTAACCCAGTTACACAGGCATAAAGTGGGGGAGGGCACTCATTTGCACAACAAAACAGTGCTTCAGTCTGTTTATAGGGACACAACCATCTGTTAGCCTGTTGGCAGGGGTGAAATACTATTAGCTGCTATTGTCAGCAACAGATTATTAGCCATGTCTGAGCCAACCATGTCTTAACTTGTCACATTCTATTAACATTTTAATATAGTCAATAACTAGTGAATCCAAGCTTCTGTTTAAGGCCAGATTCTAACACAGATTCAGAATATATCTTTTTTTTTTTTTTACTAATGTCTTAATGCAGAATTTGGTTCTAAATTCACACTGCCTGCAATCCCAATGGCTTACAGAAGTTATAAATTTGGATCTTAAATTTTAAGAGAAACTAGAGGGCTGCGCCCCTGCTCGCTACGCTTGCCAAACCCCCTCTCTCTGGGGGTAGGGTGTCTGGCCAAGAGAGAAGGGGGCAGGAGCTGGCTGGGGGGTCTTGGTGAAAGAGTGAAGATCAGGCTCGGACAGCAGAGGGGACACGAGACAGCCCGGGGGTGGGGGAGAGACAGTATCGGGCTCAGACAGTGGAGGAGGTTGGGCTTGGATGGCGGAGGGGACACAGCCCCAACAGCTCCTCCCCAGCAGCGCAGCCTCTCCAGGGTGTGAAGCAGGAGCAGTACATGCACAGAGGGGACGGCGCCAAGGTGGGAGGCAGTAGCATGAGGATACAGATGTCATCACTCTGTCATCCCGCAGGAAAAATTGAGAGAGAGACTGACTACCCAGTACACCCAAAGTTGGGTTTTTTTTAATTCCATATTTTAAAGCTAACCTCTTGGAAACACTTGTATAAAATCAAACTCTTCAAAGCAAGAGTTATGCTTATTCTTAGCCTGACATTAGCTGTGTAAAATACAAAAAGCTATGAAAACACATAAAAGTCATAAAGCAAATATTTCTGCAGTAAATACCAAAAATCAAATTGCTAGAATTGTGAATAGTCATCTATGATAATATCTAAATTAGGCATTATACAAGTAAAAACATTTTAGTCAAGTAGTGCAATAAAACACACACATATTTTAGTACAAGGCAAGTATAAACACAACACAGGCCAAAATGGTCACATGTATGAAAATGTGCCAAATATTTTACATAGCTATTATTTTGTAAATACTGTTTCTTAAATCAAGTAAAAACAAAAACAAAAAAAAAACTTTAATATATTTTTTTCCAGAGATCTTTTAAAACACTTATGTGAAACAAATTTTTCAACAGAATTTATCATCAAAATTGAAATAAGTTATACACAGTAAGCACAAACTACTTATGGAGCAACAAAACTATAATCAACATGAACTGGAACTATTAACTGTTCATACTGATTTAACTCAGTCACAGGTTAAAACTGATGCACTGCTTCTTTGTAGCAGCATTCATCCAACACTTCTCTTGTGTAGTTTGCCTCCTACAACGTACAGGAATTAGAAGCCAAGGGAAAGTGGCGAATCAGAGGCCAGATGTAAAGGGAGCACAGCACCCATGATTAAACATAAAAAAAGTGTTTCTCTTTTCTAAAGGCAAGGGTCATGGTCTCCACGGCCAGCACCAGTTACCCCATTAGGAAGGCCTGATAAGGGGCGCCTTGAAGACATAGAGGCTTACTATGTAAAAGGGATCACAGTTTAAAAAAAAAAAGTTTGAGAACCATTGAATTCAGTAATACAACTTTAAGGAGTCATGTTCTAACTCAATGCAATCTTCTAGTTAAGGGCTCGTCTAGACTACATCCCACTTTTGAAAGAGGGATGTAAATAAGCCCAATCAAAAGTGCAAATGAAGTGCAGATTTAAATATCCCATGCTTCATTTGCATATTTGCATCCAATCGCTGTTTCGAAAAAGGGTATTTGAAAGTGAAACTGCAGTCTAGACATGGTTCTTTCGAGAAAAAAAAGCCTAACTTTTTCAGGAGTACAGGATCTTTCAAAAAAGGGTGAGCAATATTTATAAAGCAAAAGCATTTTTTTCCATTTCAATAGGAACTGCCTCCCCCCGCCTCCCAAGGAGCGGGGACAACTAGAGAGAAAATTGCCGTGGGGAGAAAGGCAGAGAAAACGTGCAAAGGCACAGAGCTGTGGCGCAAGGGACTCCAGCAGGAGGATGGGGAAGGGAGTCACTACCATACACACTGTGGCTGCCTGGCTCTCGGGGATGAAGGGGGGATTGGGTTAGAGCAGGGGGGCTAGGGGTGCCTTAGGGTTATAGATATATACAAATAAGTATGTAATATGAGCTTTACAGATATATAAAAATAAATATACAATACATGGCTCTTTGCGCTACTATCCACAGTAATTTTGGCTCTTAGTCTCTAGCTGGTTGACCACCCCTGCCCTACTGTATCCAACTGAGGGTGATTAGCGCACATAGAATTCACAGAAAGGGCAAGGATGAAGGTGGAAGGGTGAAATGGAATACAACTGCACTGCCTAATCTTGCACCAAGACATGATGCGTAGCAAAAAGTGTATTCTGAGCACCATGTAGCCACTCTACATATGTCCCAGATAAGCACGTCCTGGGGGGAGGTCATTGTCTTGTGGAATGAGTTTTCAATTCAGAAGGTAGAGGCAGGCCAAATAATTAATAGATCGTAATGTACCCAAAAATCCACATGGATATGCTCTGTGTGGATACTGCCTGACCCGTAACTCTTTCTGCTATTGCAACCAGCAGCCTGGAGGATTTCCAGATTGGTCTCGTTCTCTGCAGGTAGAAGGCCAAAGCCCGATGGACACTGAGGAAGTGGAATTGTTGACTGTTTTCTGAGATGTGCAGCTTGGGAAGAAACATAGGTAAGTAAATCGGATCATTAACTTGAAACAAGGAAATTATATGTCCCAGGAATTTGGGTGCGAACACCACAATTCTAACTTCATGAAAAATGGCAAAGAAAGGGTCTGCCCTCATGGTCCCATGCTCACCAACCCTTCTTGCTGAAGTGATAGCAACAAAGGTAACTGTCATGGAAAAGAGGGACATAAAATATGATGCCAAAGGTTTGAATAATGTTTTTGTAAGTACAGACAGAACGAGGTTTAGGTCCCACAGTGGAGCAAAGTGTTGTATGGATGGGAATGTACTCAGGAAGCCCTTCCAAAACCTAGCAGTCAAATGATGTGTAACAACAGAATGTCTTTCAGGGGGAACGGAGAGGAAGAGACAGGGAGTGGTGAAAGGTACTAACTGCCATTTGCTGGACACTGAGGGAGTTGAGGGCAGTTCCCGATGCCTGTAAGGATAGGTAGTAATCCAGAATAAAGATAGTCAAGTATCAGAGGGGTAGCCGTGTTAGTCTGGATCTGCAAAAGCGACAAGGAGTCCTGTGGCACCTTATAGACTAACAGATGTATTGGATCATAAGCTTTCGTGGACAAAGACCACTTTGTCAGAGATGCAAAGGCATAGTTTCACTGATCTGAACAGAACAGCATTGCCAGAGAATGATTATTGCTAGTATAGCCATACAAAATTTGGGCTTGCAAATGAAGATATTAAGAAGTAGGTCCAAAATTGGCCTCCACTCACCCATCTTTTTTGGTTATCAGGAAGTAAGTTGAGACCACCACCTTCCTCCCACCCCCCTTCCCCTAGTATTCCAGAGGCAATCTCTCTATTGCTCCTCTGGGTAGTAAGGAGCTCACCTCTTGGGTGACGATGCTGTTGTGAGAGCAGTTACTGAAGAGGAATGTGGGAAGGGAGCAAGGGAGAGCCGCTATGGATAAGATGGCATAATGAACTTGACTGGACAGCCATGGTTTTGCAGCAATTTGTCCATTTTTATTTTATCCAAGCTGGAAAATGCAAGATGACCTCCACAGGGAGTGGGGTGGCTGTATGGAAGTGGATAAGGTGGCTGATGGCTGGCTATGTTTTCTCCGAAATATCTTTCTTGTGAGGGTTGCATGTGGGAGGAGGAATGCTGAGAAGGCAGATCCAGATGCTTTTGATGCTTGCATGGTGGTTTGTAAGGCCTCTGATGGAACAACTAAGAAGTTCTATAATGTTGTGTGAGTGGAAGGCAGCAAAATTTATATCAGCATAGGTGTGTAAATAACACAGGAACAAAGTGTAGTTCTTGAATCATTGAGTGCGTAAAGGCAAATAGTCAGTTTTCTGATTAAAATGATAGGATTAATTAAAAAAGGTCTTCAGTGATATTTTGCATTTCCCTGGGAAAACTAGGGGAATGGAGCCACAAGTCCCTCCAACTGACAATGTCTGTAGTTATACAGCACAATAAGATGTCTGCCACATCCAGAACTAGTTTAATCACTGTCATTGCCACCAGTTACCCTTCCTCCAATATTGCCTAGAATTGAGCCCAATCTTGTGGCAGTTTTCCCATAAATTCCTCCAGACTGTTGAAATTCAGAAAATCTTATTTGGCAAGTAATGCCTAAAAATTTGAAATTCTGAACTGAAAGCTAACTGAGGAGAAAACCACAAACGTTGCCGGACCAGAAAGTCCCAAACTACAGAGGATCAATCCATACTTATGTTTTATGGTAAGTCTTGCTGGGTAATGTACAAAGCACTAAAAAATTAGTAGACACTACTAGCCTCTCAAAAATATTTTTCTTCTTACCAGCACAACCCGTTCAAATATGAACAGGGTACTGGAAGGTTTAATGATCCACCCACAGAAGTAGATTTTAAATACTCAAATCAACACAATTTATTCAACAAATTGTGCTGCTGCTAAAGCTTTTCACAGGATAAAGAAAAAATTAAGATATTCATGATTTTAATGATCCCATAAGATAGGGGATAAATGTAAAAAGGCTAGATAGGAAATTAAAGCCTGCCACCACTTTTACACAGCAAAAATCTAGTGAACAGAGAAAATTATAGAGTGCTGTTGTGCATTTCTTGTCTGCTTTGGAGAATTCAAAAGTCAGACAAATGACTTAATACAAAGGCACAAGTTCTGGAGTAAGATATCTGTTCTTAAATATTGTGTCCACCCATAGACAGAAATGATTTACCACACATGATATCTCCTACTGACTACACGTAGTCCTATTTAAAAGGGCTCTCTCGAGTTAGTCACAAATATAAAATATTTTCTTCCTCTTTTCACTTAAACATGCAATAACAGTCCCCTAGAATCTTATAGTAAAAATGTTTTACCCATTTTCCCCAATTTTCACTGCATACACATCTGGGATATTATTGTAGAGCTGACCGACTTCTAGATCATGACAGTGCTGGAAAAAAGAAAACTGTCAAACTCAGCAGGCCAAATATATGCTCCCTTTTAGTATACAAATTATATAGGGACATTGAACATATATTAAAGCAAGCTGTCTATCCCAAATTCAATTATAAATGAGGAGTAACTTTATTTCAAACCAAGAATTTTTGATTCGAACTAACGTGTCCTGGAGCGCACTTCTTCCTGGTTCGAATCAGCTTGCGAGCAGAATAACGCGCATGTGAGATTATGCTAATGAAGCACGGGATATTTAAATCCCCTCTTCATTAGCAATTTTGGTTGGCTATATTTGCATCCCTAGTTCGAACTAGGGAGCAAGTGTAGACGTACCCTAGGACATGAAGTATTCATTCTTCAGCTTTAAAGAAAAAAATATTCTGAAAATTGATTCAACAGGATGCTTTTTACAATTCCTAGGACTGCATTTTTTCAGCACTGTCCCGAGTGCTGAAACTCAAACAACTCAGCTATCTGTAGTTTCTATATTTTTCCTATGTCAACTAAGGGAAACACTTTAATCAATGTCTAGAAAAATGTATCACCTCTTCTTCTTCTTCGAATGGTCCCCGTGGGTGCTCCACTCAAGGTGACTACAAAGCAGTAACCCAGAATGAGCTCCGGGTCAGTTATTTTCTACCGTGGATAAGACTGCAGAGGCCACGGCGGTATCCAAAGCCCACCTCCTACTTACGGCATAATGACAAGCGAAAGTTACACTGGAGACGTTGGTAGCCACGCAACAGATATCAGTGAGGGGAACTCCCCTCGCAAATGCTGTAGAAGTTGAAACTGCTCGCATAGAGTGAGCGCGAGGTAGAGAAGGAAGAGGCTTGTTCCGGATCGAATGACAATTGGTAATACAAAGCATAATCAATTTGGCAATGCACTGGGTGGAGAGTGCCTTGCCTTTGGATCTCTGTGCCGTTGATACGAACAGCCTGTCCGTCTGCCACCATTGGCGGGTTCTGTCTATTCCGGACATTGAGTGTGTGGAATAAAGTGTCCTTATTTGAAGAATGAGGCTTGGGGTAAAATGCTGTGAGGACAATAGGTTCGTTAATGTGAAAAGGAGAGCAGACCTTGGGAATAAATACCGGGTGTAATCGTAATGTTACCGCGTCTTTGGAAAAAACAGTGAAAGGGGGGTATGCCATCAAAGCCCCAGCTCGCTCACTCCTCTCGCTGACGTAATTACAAGTAGAAACACAGTTTTCATGGTTAGCATATGTAGGGGAACCGACGCTGATGGCTCAAAAGGAGGGTACACGATGGTGTTCAGCACTAGGTCAAGATTCCAAGAAGGGAGAGGGGCCCGTCGTGGTGGGTATTAATTCATGAGCCCCTTTAAACACCTCCTTGTAATTTAATGAGAGAAGAACGAGGAACCCTCTGCTGGATGGTGGAATGCACTAATAGCTGCCAAATGCACCTTTAAAGATGACAACGCTAGCCCTGAATTTTGTAGATGTAGGATGTAGTCAAAAACGCGATGCAGAGGAAATAGAAGCAGCTGTACGTTAGTCTGAAGACACCACTTGGAATATCTCTACCATTTCACAAGGTAAGTATTTCGTGTAGATTCTTTTCTGATATGCAGCAGGATCACTTTGACCTGTTCAGAACACAGCTTTTCTTCTCCTTTTAACCATTCAGGAGCCATGCCATCAGATGTAACGACTCGAGTCTGGGATGTAACAGCAAGCCTTGTTCCTGAGAAAGAAGATCTCGGTGGAGAGGGAGGGGATACGGTGGCTGTATCGACATTTTGTGTAAAAACAGATACCAGGCTTGTCTTGGCTAGGCTGGTGCTAACAAAATGATGGTCGCTGCCTCTGCTCTGATTTTCTCCAGCGTCCTGGAAGTGAGGGCTGTGGGGGAAAAAGCATACAGGACAGCCTTCTTCCAGCCGACCAGAAGCACGTTGCCGCAGGAGCCCTTGCCGAGCCCTGCTCTGGAGCAATATAGACGACACTTCTAGTTGTAGGTTGTTGTGAAAAGGTCTACGAGGAGCATACTCCATTTGCAAAATATCGCCCAAATCACGTCTGTCCTTATTTCCCACTCGTGGTCCGTGAAAAAACGCCTGCTGAGGGAGTCCACAATTACATTGATGGTGCCAGGTAAGTAGTATGCTACTGGGGTTATGTTGCTCTGTATGCACCAATTCCAACACCGCACCGCCTTGGAACATAGGGAGCATAATCATGCTCCTCCCTGCCTGTTCACATAATACATCACTGCTACGTTGTCCATCAGTATTCTTACTGTGAGACCTTTGATATGTGGGAGAAAATCTTTGCATGCATAGAAAATTGCTTGGAGCTCTAATCGATTGATGGGAAGATTCCTCTCAATGAGAGACCATTTGCCTTGGATTCATTCATTGGCCGTGTGAGCACCCCAGCCGATGAGCGAGGCATCCGACGTTATTTGTACCGATGGTTGTTGTCGGTGGAATGGAACCCCCAACCAAAGATTTCGAGCTTTTGTCCACCAACGCAGAGATCTTTGAACATGCAAAGGTAGCCATACTGTCTTGTGAATGTCGTGCTTCATGGGAACATAAACCGACAACCACCAGTGTTGGAGGTTCCTCAGATGGAGTCGTGCATGAGGAACTACAACGGCGGCAGCAGCCATGTGTCCCAGGAGACAGAGGCAATTGTGAACAGAGACACTCACATTCCCGTTGAGTATGGTGATGAAACCTCTCCTGCGGTAAGTACGCCCTCGCCATGAGGGAACCCAGGTTTGCCTCTATGAACTTTATAGATTGTGTCGGGGTAAGTGTTGATTTTTGTTTGTTCAGGAAAAGACTGAGGGATTCGAAAGTGCGTTCTACCATTGCCACCATCTGTGACGCTTCTTGCTCTGTGGAACCTTTTATTAAGCAATCGTACAGGTACGGGAATATTACCACTCGTAGCCGACACAGATGAGCCACTACGACAGCAAGGGTCTTCGAGAAAGCTCTGGGCACTGAGGCGAGACCGAATGGCAGAACTCGATGCTGAAAATGATTGTCGTTTATCACAAATCGAAGAAAACGTCTGTGCGCGGGATGTATGGCTATGTGAAAGTACGTGTCTTGTAAGTCGAGGGCAGCGAACCAGTCATGGTATTCGAGGGATGGGATTATGGAATTCAAGGTCACCATTTTGAAGCGCTGCTTGCGGAGATAACAATTTATGCAGCCTAGATCAAGAATGGGTCTCCAACCCCATTTTATTTTCCATTAGGAAATACCTTGAATAGAACCCTCTTCCCTTGAACTGATCTGGGACCCTCTCTATCGCTCCAATAATGAGAAGACGATAAGCTTCCTGCCACAGGAGGCCTTCGTGAGATAGGTCCCTGAATAGGGACGGGGAAGGTGGGGTGGTGGGGGGGATGGAAGTGAAGGAGATGGTGAAGTCGACCTTTATGACTTCTACCACCCATTTGTCCGATGTTATTTTGACCCATTGGTGGTGATAGGGTCATAGACAATGATGGAAAATAGGACCTGTGTACGCAATAACGATTGGTGGAGTTCGCATGCCCTTGACAAAGAAGTCAAACTTGCTGTTTTGAGGCAGACGTGCCAGATGCTCTAGGTGGCTGTGGTCGCCTTCGCTGAGGTCATTGTCTCGGACGGGATTGGTCAAACATGCGGTTTTGCTGTCTACGAGACTAGTAATCATACCATCTCTGGTACGGAAAATAACGACGACAGAATGATGGGACGTACATTCCTAGCATACGGAGCGTCGTTCTTGAATCTTTGCCAGTATGAAGTACCTCATTGGTCTTTTCCATGAACAGTTTTATCCTGTCAAAAGGGAGGTCCTCGACTTTGAAGTGTAGCTCCTTGGGTACCGCCGCTGTGGCAAGCCAGGACGAGCATCTCAGACACTGCTGTTGCCACTCCTCGAGCCGCCGGGTCTGCCACATCCATAGGTATCTGGAGATTCACTTTCGAGCACACGGAGCCTTCCTTGAGGATTGTCTGCAAGAATTCTTTATCGGCCTCCGATGTTCTTTGGGCCAACTCTGTAAGCTTTGCGATATTATCGAAACTATGGTTTGCCAATAGGGCTGCATAATTCGCAATGCAAAGAAGTAATGTGGCCGATGAGTATACTTTGCGGCCAAATATATTCCATTTTTTGGCCTCCTTATCTGCCCTACATTTTTTAGCTGCAGGTTCTTAGCCCTTTGTAGAGCTGCATTGACAACCAAGGAGTTTGGTTAAGGATGGGTAAAAAGAAATTCTGAGTCTTTAGATGAGACAAAAATAACGCTTTTCCGCCAATTTCGAAGTTGGAGTGGTCGAAGACTGGGTATGCCAGATTTCAGCTGCTGACTGGAGGATTGCCTCATCAATAGGGAGAGTGACCTTAGATTGCTGCTTGGGATGTAACTTTCTCCAGAGCTTCAATTGCTTCACTGGGGCATCTGACAATTGGACGTCCTGTGACTGAGCCACCCTCCTAAAAAGATCCTGAAATTCTTTTGTGTCGTCAGGAGGTGAGGAATCCCCCACAAACACAGCATTGTCTGGGGAGGATGGGGCGATCGTCTGTATCGGAAATTTGCCCCTCCTCGGGCTCTGACAATTGAGCTGGGGCCAAGGGGGTCTTCAGACGAGATTTCGCCCTTTGACAATCCTGGATCGGAGTGACTGTTGTGACCCATAAGAGGTATGGCAACAGCACAGATGGGAACGGGGCTGAGATCTACCGTTCCCATAGAATGAATGATGACTCCTGTGGTCAACATGCTCAGGGGACGATCATGAGGAATATCTGCTAGCATGCCTCCTGTGATAAGATCTCGGAGGGGAGTAGCTAGGTAAGCAAGACCTATATGACGATCCCCGGTGATAGTAGGAATACCGGTTGTAATGATCAGAGTGACAAGACACTGATCTCCATCGCGAGAGCGCATCGCATGACTGTGAGATGCTGAATAATCTCTGATCTCCGCTGAATGACGCGGCGAAAGCGAAGGTTCAGGGGAAAAAACTGGTCATGGCTAAATCGAGTGCCTTGGCATTGATTTTCTAGCCACGTTCGTAGGGATCTTAGTTGTACAGGCAGATTCACGTTCTTCTGATGATAAAGAACGGGGGAGAGAGGAGAGGATTGACCCTCCGTTAGGTGCACTGTGCTACCGTGCCGCTGTGCTGGGATCCCACAAGGCACTGTGGGCAGCTCCATCTCTGCCGAGACTGTAGACAGAGAGCGATCTATTGGTGCCGACTCAGCGTGGTGCGGGGCGCTCAGCTGTTAGGCCCATTCGTGCTCCTCTCCGGGCTTGTCCCTCAGTGCCGACTCCGGCTCGTCACGGCTCATCAGTGCCACTAGAGTTTGCGACTGCGCGGCCGTTGCCGGTTGAAGCACCTCTGGCGGTGCTGATCGCTCACGGTGAGACACTGAGCGCTTACAGGGCTGAAGAGCCGGTGCCGACGCCGACTGGCTCAGAGGTGCATGCATAACCGATATCGCCCGGTGTGATCTCTCCGGCTGTCCCATCACTCGGGACGTACCCAGCTTGTCCCCATGACTAATCTGGGACAGTGAGCCAGCTGGAAGACAGCACGTAGGAGAAGCTCTCTTCCTTTTTGTCACCATCACTGCGGGTGATTGCGCTCTCCTTTTCTGTCCTACGGGACGTTCTGAGCCACGATCATCAGAAGGCTATAAAGCCTTATCGCACAGCAGGAGTTTTAACCGCATGTCTCTCTCCCTGCATGCTCTCAGAGTCAATTTCGCGCAATGACGCATTTCTCTGGGACGTGCAATTTCCCTAGACAACTGACGCATGTCGCATGCCCATCAGACGCGGGCATCACGTCCTTACGCTGAGTACACCTTTTAAACCCAGGTGACCCAGGCATGATGCTCGATCAGCGCAACTATATACAGTGACTAATCTAATAAAAACTAAGAACAGTAACTAGAAGAAAAATTATTATTTTTTTATTTCTGAGGAAAGAACTAACAACTAACTACTAATTAACTACCTGTAAGTACTATAGTTAAACTATTTGTGTGGGTTTTTTTGGTTTTTTTTTTACAGAACGGCTTTCTCTGAGTAGATAAACGGCACTCCGCCAGCAACCACAGGCAGTTGAGAGGAACTGGCGAGGGGGTGCCGGACCACGAGACATTGCAAAGGCGTGAATGGCGCATGCTGCTCTTGCGCATGCGCGGTCCGGCCCGGCCACAGCTCTGGAAATCTCCAACTAGCGGCGCCCGGTTGGGACCCGACACCTTGAGTGGAGCACCCACGAGGACCACTCAAAGAAGAAAATTAAGTTTTGTATCTTAATGTATTTATTAATGAAGCTGCTAAAACGAAAGTAGGACTATTATTGACTTTGAACACTATCAGAGACACGTAGACCTGTAAATAGAAATGAGTAAGTTAAATCTTGGCATGCCTGAAAGGTTACCAACCCCTGGCATAAGATTTATATTGCAGCACTAGCAGCACAGGGCAGAAGCAGGAGCTGGTGTGTTACTGTAATGGAAACTGGTAAGCCGATGCTTGTGGGTTAATCATTTGAACGATTACACTTTTATATCCCTATCAACAACCTCTCCAGGCACTGCAACAGCCTAGCGAACAGATTCAACACTGCAGCAGTAAGTGTCTATGAAGGACAGAAAGTTATCTTGACTTTATACTTTAAATCAGTGGGGGGAAATTACAGCCTATGCTTACTTTGACCTGTCCTGTGGCAAGTCTTTGTGCTGCAAGGAAGGAAGCTCCAAGCCTTGGAAGTCCTCTCTCTCCTCCTGAAATGTCTGGAGCTCAAGCAGAGCCCCAGGGGATCCCAAGCTGAGACCCACAAGCCTTTCTTTAACCTCATGCAAACAGGCTATGATTAGAAGGAAGCTTGGAAAGCAGATTGGGCTAAATAAGACTTAAAAAGTAAGCATCTTGTGTCAGATTCAACACAGAAGGTTCCTGGGTTTGACCTTCCATGGGCGTCTTGGTCAGCTCTGTGCCAAATTCAAATTAACCATGGAAATGCGAATATCTAATGGACAAATGGAAAAATATCAAAGATTCCCTGCTGTTTGAGTGTGGTTCCGCACAGCAGACCATTAAACATATCACTGCCTATTGTCCAATTTATAAATATGAAAGAGACATTACTGCAACAAATTCTCCTAACGCAGCCATTTGGCTCAGTCAACTTTAAGTGAAATTGTAGTTGCTAATCTACACAAGCAACACAGAAAAAGAATATTGATTTTAAATCATACCAATGCAATCTTCTCATGTAGATATGGCCCTTAGGCCCTCGCCTCCCACTGACTTCCAATGGGCTAAGTGAGGAGCTATCTTCTAAATCCATGGTGTCCAACCAGTTCTGAAGCAGTAGCCATATAGTGGCTACTGTTATAGCACACTAGCCACACTCAACTGGCCAAATAACCATGTGGCTAGTGGCTAACATGTTGGACACCACAGTTCTAAATTCATTTAAAAAAAAAAAAAGAGCAGTCTGAGTTTATTGTTCATGTATAAAACTTTACCCTGAATTGTCATTTTGGCAGATATCTTGAATCAAATACTGCAATTCAGATGAATTGGGAACTTCAAGAAATCTTCCTCAAAACAAAGCTAAGATATTTTGGAATGGCTCATAACAGAGCTCTTAACTAAAGATTACATGCAAATGTTCTCTGACAGTATTAACTTACTTCAGAAGGGTAGCCAAGGTTAGTCTGTAAGTAGAAAAACTTAAAACATTGAATAGTCTAGCAGCAGCTTAAAGACTAACAAAACATGTAGATGGTCTCATGAGCTTTCATAGGTACAACCCACTTAAAGTTGCTGACTAAACTCT